>NC_039365.1:61654909-61678975 GCF_003573695.1 Papaver somniferum
TGGAGACACCACCCTTTGGCTTAAGATGGTTACCTTTGGAGTTACGTTGTTTGTTACGTTTACCATTTTTGCTGGATTCTCCGTGCTTTTTCTTTGACGCAGTGTTATCGTCCAGGACATGAGCTTTGTTTGACATGTCTTTGCTCAGCATCAGGCTCTTGTCCTTGCAGCACAGAAGTTCCTCCACCTGGATCTTTTTCCCCAGCTCCACCATGATGATTTCACGATTCTTGTGTCGCAGCCTCCTCTTGTACTCGTTCCATGAGGGTGGTAGCTTTTCAATCACTGCAGATACTTGTAGAGATTCATCAATATGCATGCCTTCAGCAAGAATTTCGTTGATGAGTAGCTGGAGTTCGACGAATTGTTCTACAACAGGCTTTTCATCAGTCATCTTATATTCCAGGAACCTAGCCACCAAGAACTTCTTGCTTCCAGCTGCCTCAGCAAGATATTTTTCTTCTAAGGCTTCCCATAAATCAAAAGCAGTAAAATTTCTCTTTTGCATTATAAAAGTCGTACAAGGAGTCATCCAGACAGTTAAGAATATGGTTTTTGCACATGTAATTCTTCCTAGTCCACCTATCCAGTCTATCTTCATAACCACGGTCATGAAGCCTTCTTGAGGGTCTTTCTAAGGCAACTTCATCTAGCCTTTGGTGTTTTAAGAAGAATAGCATTTTGGACTGCCATCGTTTAAAGTCTTTGCCACTAAACTTTGGGGGTTTGTCTACAGTACTCTTTCCCATGTTGTTACAAAATATAGTAAAGAGGATATTGCCTTTAGATTGTTGGAGAAATTACTAATAATGTAACTGAGAAGAAGATACTTAGCTCAAAATAATGTTGCTGATGTTGCTGCACAGAGAATGTAGAGGCACGTAAACTACGCTGTCCTAAAGGCAATATCGCCTGCCACTCCTCTGAGATGATACAGCAGTTGGCGAGTCACCTCCAGGATACAACTACAGTTAGTACCCTTCAATGTAGCATACAATGAGGGTACCCTTAGAGCTTGGCAGAACTTAAAAACAGTAGAAGAGATGTTTACAGAAAAACAGAGGAAGAGTAGAAGAGATGTTTCTCTATGGTGTGTGGTGTGTGTTTTCTGAGCTTACAACTACTCTCTTATATAATGTTTGTGTAGTTACAAACAAGAAAGAAAACCCATGCGTATGACAGTCAAAGAAAACCCATGCGTATGACAGAAATACTGGTAATGTTGGGTTAAAGATAGTGCATGGAGCAGTGTGTTGCTGCCAAGCCAAATACGTACAGACAAGGGAGCCAGGACAAAACACGTACAGACAAAGAAGCCAAGACAAGCACGTTCAGACAAAGAAGTCAGGACAAAACACGTGCATACAAAGAAGAGATTCTTCTACTTGTGTGTAAAACACGTACCAAAAATTTCAGCAAAAAGATAGGATCTAATGAACCCACACCCACACCCACACCCGGACCCGACCCGAGCCCGAACCCGGCCTGACCGACCGACCGGACGGACGGCGGCGGCGTGCGTGCTTCTATGCGAAGCACCGCGCGTACGGGAAAGGCAACCTTGCCCTAGTCTAGGCCTTCTCTCAAAGCACAAAAGTCTAATGACCCAAGGGCCATGCCCTTATAGCCAATTCTATGGTATTTAAGTCTAAAACTCTTTAGATTTTAGTCAATGTGGGACTATTGTTTTATCTATTCAAATGAAAAAACAATTAATGGGCAATAGGTCTAGGGATCAAAACATAGTCCATGTAAAAAATTGGTATTTTTTAAAGCGTTTTTTCTAACAATCCCCCACATGAAAGATAAAACATATCGACGAAATACGAGAAAACATAATACATCAATATTAGGCTAAGGTGTCCCAGAGATTGAACCTTAACTTAGTGAGAGGTTACCGGAACTGCTTGTTGTTACGGTGAACACAATGTCTTGAACCGTCAACAGTGAGTGCAATTCAGAAATAACAACCACACTTTGATGTCTCAAAGAAAAAGAAAGCTGCCAAGCTCTTGCCGTTGTGCCCGTTTTGGCCGTGGGCTAAATCCCATACTTAATGAATGTCTCTAGAGAAAAAGCTCAAATTCTCAAAGGAAGCGGCCCCACTTCCAACATCCACATAGGTGAGTCCATTAAGAGTGTCCTGCCACACTCCGCTTTAAGCAAAGCCATGGAACTCATTAAGATCTTGACAGATCATCCTAAAACATGCAGGCAACACTATCATACGGTTACACCATAGGGAGGGACAAAGATAGTGTTTTCTCTCGACATCACCAAAAATTAGTTATCTCATTGAACCTTGATCTTGGAGCTCCATTCACAAGGTTGAGTGTCCTTCATGGCGATTTATTCTATGAGCTTGAGTCCCATCCCCTTCGATGTGGATCTAACTACCTCTCTAGATAACCCTTTCGTCAAAGGATCTGCAATATTCTCTTTAGACCTTACAAAGTCTATAGAGATGATACTAGTAGAGAGTAGTTGTTTCACTGTCTTGTGTCTTCTTCGAAGATGTATCGACTTTCCGTTGTATACACTATTCTTTGCGCATCCAATAGCAGCTTGACTGTCACAGTGGATTGCGATCGAAGACACAGGCTTGGGCCAGAGTGGAATTCCACCCAGGAAACCTCGTATCCATTCAGCTTCCTCTCCAGCTTTCTCCAAGGCTATAAACTCAGACTCCATGGTGGATCGGGCTATACATGTCTGTTTGGTAGACTTCCATGACACAGACGCACCACCAAGTGTGAAGATGTACCCACTAGTGGATTTGCACTCATCTGAGTCTGATATCCAGTTAGCATCACAATACCCTTCTAGCACAGCAGGATACTTCCCAAAACTTAAGCAATAGTTTGAAGTTCCTCTCAGGTACCGTAGAACTCTGTAGAGAGCATTCCAGTGATCCTGCCCAGGGTTGCAAGTGTACCTGCTTAATCTACTCACAGTATAGGCAATATCAGGTCTTGTACAGTTCATTAAATACATAAGACTGCCAATAACACGAGAATACTCAAGTTGATAAATACCTTCACCCTTGTTCTTTTTCAATTTGCAATTGGGATCATAAGGAGTAGTTGCAGGTTTAGCATTTTCATGATTAAATCTCTTAAGCACAGTTTCAACATAATGAGATTGACTAAGACTATATCCATCAGACATCTTTCTGATTTTCATCCCTAAGATTACATCAGCAGGGCCTAAGTCTTTCATGTCAAAGTTTTCGTTAAGCATGCTTTTAGTGGTATTAATACTATCAAGGTTACTACCTAATATGAGCATATCATCAACATATAGGCACACAATAACATGAGAATCATCCACAGATTTAATGTAAACACATTTATCAGATTCATTAACCTTGAAGCCCAAAACAAATACGTACAGACAAGAAAGCCAGGACAAACATGTGCAGACAAGGAAAGCAAGACAAACACGTACAGACAAGAAAGCCAAGACAAACATGTGCAGACAAAGAAGAAGATTCTTCTACATGTGTGTAAAACACGTACCAAAAGTTTCAGCAAAAAGATAGGATCTAATGAACCCACACCCACACCCGAACCCGGGCCCGACCCCGACCCGACCGACCGGACGGACGGCGGCGGCGTGTGTGCTTCTGTGCGAAGCACCGCGCGTACGGGAAAGGCAACCTTGCCCTAGTCTAAGCCTTCCCTCCAAGCACAAAAGTCTAATGACCCAAGGGCCATGCCCTTATAGCCAATTCTATGGTATTTATGTCTAAAACTATTTAGATTTTAGTCAATGTGGGACTATTGTTTTATCTATTCAAAAGAAAAAACAATTAATGGGCAATAGGTCTAGGGATCAAAACATAGTCCATGGAAAAATTGGTAATTTTAAAGCGTTTTTTCTAACAATCCCCCACATGAATGATAAAACATATCGACGAAATACGAGAAAACATAATACATCAATATTAGGCTAAGGTGTCCCAGAGATTGAACATTAACATAGTGAGAGGTTACCGGAACTGCTTGTTGTTTCGGTGAACACAATGTCTTGAACCGTCAACAGTGAGTGCAATTCAGAAATAACAACCACACTTTGATGTCTCAAAGAAAAAGAAAGCTGCCAAGCTCTTGCCGTTGTGCCCGTTTTGGCCGTGGGCTAAATCCCGGACTTAATGAATGTCTCTAGAGAAAAAGCTCAAATTCTCATAGGAAGCGGCCCCACTTCCAACATCCACATAGGTGAGTCCATTAAGAGTGTCCTGCCACACTCCGCTTTAAGCAAAGCCATGGAACTCATTAAGATCTTGACAGATCATCCTAAAACATGCAGGCAACACTATCATACGGTTACACCATAGGGAGGGACAAAGATAGTGTTTTCTCTCGACATCACCAAAAATTAGTTATCTCATTGAACCTTGATCTTGGAGCTCCATTCACAAGGTTGAGTGTCCTTCATGGCGATTTATTCTATGAGCTTGAGTCCCATCCCCTTCGATGTGGATCTAACTACCTCTCTAGATAACCCTTTCGTCAAAGGATCTGCAATATTCTCTTTAGACCTTACAAAGTCTATAGAGATGATGCCAGTAGAGAGTAGTTGTTTCACTGTCTTGTGTCTTCTTCGAAGATGTATCGACTTTCCGTTGTATACACTATTCTTTGCGCATCTAATAGCAGCTTGACTGTCACAGTGGATTGCGATCGAAGACACAGGCTTGGGCCAGAGTGGAATTCCACCCAGGAAACCTCGTATCCATTCAGCTTCCTCTCCAGCTTTCTCCAAGGCTATAAACTCAGACTCCATGGTGGATCGGGCTATACATGTCTGTTTGGTAGACTTCCATGACACAGACGCACCACCAAGTGTGAAGATGTACCCACTAGTGGATTTGCACTCATCTGAGTCTGATATCCAGTTAGCATCACAATACCCTTCTAGCACAGCAGGATACTTCCCAAAACTTAAGCAATAGTTTGAAGTTCCTCTCAGGTACCGTAGAACTCTGTAGAGAGCATTCCAGTGATCCTGCCCAGGGTTGCAAGTGTACCTGCTTAATCTACTCACAGTATAGGCAATATCAGGTCTTGTACAGTTCATTAAATACATAAGACTGCCAATAACACGAGAATACTCAAGTTGATAAATACCCTCACCCTTGTTCTTTTTCAATTTGCAATTGGGATCATAAGAAGTAGTTGCAGGTTTAGCATTTTCATGATTAAATCTCTTAAGCACAGTTTCAACATATTGAGATTGACTAAGACTATATCCATCAGACATCTTTCTGATTTTCATCCCTAAGATTACATCAGCAGGGCCTAAGTCTTTCATGTCAAAGTTTTCGTTAAGCATGCTTTTAGTGGTATTAATACTATCAAGGTTACTACCTAATATGAGCATATCATCAACATATAGGCACACAATAACATGAGAATCATCCACAGATTTAATGTAAACACATTTATCAGATTCATTAACCTTGAAGCCATTAGATATCATTACATGATTAAATTTTTCATGCCACTGTTTAGGTGCTTGTTCTAAACCATACAAAGATTTTTTCAGTTTGCATACTTTATCTTCAAAACCTTTCCCAACAAAACCTTCAGGTTGGTCCATATAAATTTCTTCATTCAATTCACCATATAAAAAAGCAGTTTTAACATCCATATGATGTATATGCAAATCATAAATAGAAGCAATAGCAATCAACATCCGGATAGAAGTGATTCTAGTGACTGGTGAATAGGTATCAAAGAAATCTAATCCTTCCTGTTGTCTGTACCCCTTAGCTACCAACCTAGCTTTGTGTTTTTCTATAGTTCCATCTGTTCTAAGTTTCCTTTTGAAGACCCACTTGCAACCTATGGTTTTACTACCAGGAGGTAAGTCTACAAGCTCCCAAGTTTCATTTTGTTGAATGGAATCCCACTCATTATTTGAAGCTTCTTCCCAGAAGGGAGCTTCCGGAGAAGTCATAGCTTCCTTATAGGTTTGGGGTTCAGACTCTACCGTAAGAGTCACAAAATCTGGACCAAAACCTTTCTCGGTTCTGACCCTCTTACTTCTTCTAGGTTCGGTTTCAGCATCTAGAGACGGGGGTTGACTAGTCGAAGGAACATCTGAGAGATCATCGCGGACCCTTTTATGAGGTCCAGATCCTAAAGGGAAAAAGTGTTCGAAAAACACTGCATCTCTGGATTCCATTATGGTGTTCTCACCAATTACCATGAACCTATAAGCACTAGTGTGCTCAGGATATCCTAGGAAAACACAATCTACAGTTTTAGGTCCTAGTTTGGTTTTCTTGGAACGAGGAGTGGCCACCTTGGCCAAACACCCCCACACTTTAAAGTATGCATAGGACGGTTGTCTTCCTTTCCATAACTCATATGGAGTTTTGTCGGATTTCTTAAATGGAACTCGGTTCAAGATATAGCAAGCAGAGAGAATTGCTTCCCCCCATAGGTTCGAAGGTAGCCCTGAACTAGCTAACATAGCGTTCACCATATCTATGAGTGTTCGGTTTTTCCTTTCAGCTACTCCATTCGACTCAGGTGAAGAAGGTGCAGTAGTTTCATGAATGATGCCATTAAGTTTGCAGAATTCTCCTATAGGTATCACATACTCACCGCCTCGGTCCGACCTAAGAGTTTTAATAGTAACACCTCTTTGGTTTTCTACTTCAAGTTTATATAATTTGAAAGCGTCTAAGGCTTCATCTTTACTTCTAAGAAGATAAACCTGACAGTATCTTGAGTGATCATCTATAAAAGTGATGTACCATTTTTTACCTCCTCTAGTTGGTGTTGATTTCAAATCTCCCAAATCTGAGTGGATTAGTTCTAGGGGAGTTGTATTACGTTCAACCTTTTTGTTAAAGGGTTTTCTAGCATATTTAGATTCAACACAAATTTCACATTTATGACCTCTGTCAAAGTTTATTTTAGGAATGCAGCCTAATTTAGCAAGTCTTTCAATAGATTTGAAATTAACATGTCCTAGTCTATCATGCCAAACATGTGAGGAGTCACAAACATAAGCAGAAGAAGATGCATTATCATTCAAGTTCAAAGAAAGTACACTAAGCTTAATCATGTTATCAGTGACATATCCTTTTCCTACGAAGTCACCACCTTTAGAGATTACAACTTTGTTAGACTCAGCTACAAATTTAAAACCTTTTCCAAGTAAGATGGTTTCTGAGATAAGATTCTTGCATATGTCCGGGACGTGATACACACCCACACCCACACCCACACCCGAACCCGAGCCCGACCCGACCCGACCCGACCGACCGACCGGACGGACGGTGGCGGCGGCGTGCGTGCTTCTGTGCGAAGCACCGCGCGTACGGGAAAGGCAACCTTGCCCTAGTCTAAGCCTCCCCCCCAAGCACAAAAGTCTAATGACCCAAGGGCCATGCCCTTATAGCCAACTCTATGGTATTTATGTCTAAAACTCTTTAGATTTTAGTCAATGTGGGACTATTGTTTTATCTATTCAAAAGAAAAAACAATTAATGGGTAATAGGTCTAGGGATCAAAACATAGTCCATGGAAAAATTGGTAATTTTAAAGCGTTTTTTCTAACAATCCCCCACATGAATGATAAAACATATCGACGAAATACGAGAAAACATAATACATCAATATTAGGCTAAGGTGTCCCAGAGATTGAACCTTAACATAGTGAGAGGTTACCGGAACTGCTTGTTGTTTCGGTGAACACAATGTCTTGAACCGTCAACAGTGAGTGCAATTCAGAAATAACAATCACACTTTGATGTCTCAAAGAAAAAGAAAGCTGCCAAGCTCTTGCCGTTGTGCCCGTTTTGGCCGTGGGCTAAATCCCGGACTTAATGAATGTCTCTAGAGAAAAAGCTCAAATTCTCATAGGAAGCGGCCCCACTTCCAACATCCACATAGGTGAGTCCATTAAGAGTGTCCTGCCACACTCCGCTTTAAGCAAAGCCATGGAACTCATTAAGATCTTGACAGATCATCCTAAAACATGCAGGCAACACTATCATACGGTTACACCATAGGGAGGGACAAAGATAGTGTTTTCTCTCGACATCACCAAAAATTAGTTATCTCATTGAACCTTGATCTTGGAGCTCCATTCACAAGGTTGAGTGTCCTTCATGGCGATTTATTCTATGAGCTTGAGTCCCATCCCCTTCGATGTGGATCTAACTACCTCTCTAGATAACCCTTTCGTCAAAGGATCTGCAATATTCTCTTTAGACCTTACAAAGTCTATAGAGATGATGCCAGTAGAGAGTAGTTGTTTCACTGTCTTGTGTCTTCTTCGAAGATGTATCGACTTTCCGTTGTATACACTATTCTTTGCGCATCTAATAGCAGCTTGACTGTCACAGTGGATTGCGATCGAAGACACAGGCTTGGGCCAGAGTGGAATTCCACCCAGGAAACCTCGTATCCATTCAGCTTCCTCTCCAGCTTTCTCCAAGGCTATAAACTCAGACTCCATGGTGGATCGGGCTATACATGTCTGTTTGGTAGACTTCCATGACACAGACGCACCACCAAGTGTGAAGATGTACCCACTAGTGGATTTGCACTCATCTGAGTCTGATATCCAGTTAGCATCACAATACCCTTCTAGCACAGCAGGATACTTCCCAAAACTTAAGCAATAGTTTGAAGTTCCTCTCAGGTACCGTAGAACTCTGTAGAGAGCATTCCAGTGATCCTGCCCAGGGTTGCAAGTGTACCTGCTTAATCTACTCACAGTATAAGCAATATCAGGTCTTGTACAGTTCATTAAATACATAAGACTGCCAATAACACGAGAATACTCAAGTTGATAAATACCCTCACCCTTGTTCTTTTTCAATTTGCAATTGGGATCATAAGGAGTAGTTGCAGGTTTAGCATTTTCATGATTAAATCTCTTAAGCACAGTTTCAACATAATGAGATTGACTAAGACTATATCCATCAGACATCTTTCTGATTTTCATCCCTAAGATTACATCAGCAGGGCCTAAGTCTTTCATGTCAAAGTTTTCGTTAAGCATGCTTTTAGTGGTATTAATACTATCAAGGTTACTACCTAATATGAGCATATCATCAACATATAGGCACACAATAACATGAGAATCATCCACATATTTAATGTAAACACATTTATCAGATTCATTAACCTTGAAGCCATTAGATATCATTACATGATTAAATTTTTCATGCCACTGTTTAGGTGCTTGTTTTAAACCATACAAAGATTTTTTCAGCTTGCATACTTTATCTTCAAAACCTTTCACAACAAAACCTTCAGGTTGGTCCATATAAATTTCTTCATTCAATTCACCATATAAAAAAGCAGTTTTAACATCCATCTGATGTATATGCAAATCATAAATAGAAGCAATAGCAATCAGCATCCGGATAGAAGTGATTCTAGTGACCGGTGAATAGGTATCAAAGAAATCTAATCCTTCCTGTTGTCTGTACCCCTTAGCTACCAACCTAGCTTTGTGTTTTTCTATAGTTCCATCTGTTCTAAGTTTCCTTTTGAAGACCCACTTGCAACCTATGGTTTTACTACCAGGAGGTAAGTCTACAAGCTCCCAAGTTTCATTTTGTTGAATGGAATCCCACTCATTATTTGAAGCTTCTTCCCAGAAGGGAGCTTCCGGAGAAGTCATAGCTTCCTTATAGGTTTGGGGTTCAGACTCTACCGTAAGAGTCACAAAATCTGGACTGAAACCTTTCTCGGTTCTGACCCTCTTACTTCTTCTAGGTTCGGTTTCAGCATCTAGAGACGGGGGTTGACTAGTCGAAGAAACATCTGAGAGATCATCGCGGACCCTTTTATGAGGTCCAGACCCTAAAGGGAAAATGTGTTCGAAAAACACTGCATCTCTGGATTCCATTATGGTGTTCTCACCAATTACCATGAACCTATAAGCACTAGTGTGCTCAGGATATCCTAGGAAAACACAATCTACAGTTTTAGGTCCTATTTTGGTTTTCTTGGAACGAGGAGTGGCCACCTTGGCCAAACACCCCCACACTTTAAAGTATGCATAGGACGGTTGTCTTCCTTTCCATAACTCATATGGAGTTTTGTCGGATTTCTTAAATGGAACTCGGTTCAAGATATAGCAAGCAGAGAGAATTGCTTCCCCCCACAGGTTCGAAGGTAGCCCTGAACTAGCTAACATAGCGTTCACCATATCTATGAGTGTTCGGTTTTTCCTTTCAGCTACTCCATTCGACTCAGGTGAAGAAGGTGCAGTAGTTTCATGAATGATGCCATTAAGTTTGCAGAATTCTCCTATAGGTATCACATACTCACCGCCTCGGTCCGACCTAAGAGTTTTAATAGTAACACTTCTTTGGTTTTCTACTTCAAGTTTATATAATTTGAAAGCGTCTAAGGCTTCATCTTTACTTCTAAGAAGATAAACCTGACAGTATCTTGAGTGATCATAGTGATGTACCATTTTTTACCTCCTCTAGTTGGTGTTGATTTCAAATCTCCCAAATCTGAGTGGATTAGTTCTAGGGGAGTTGTACTACGTTCAACCTTTTTGTTAAAGGGTTTTCTAGCATATTTAGATTCAACACAAATTTCACATTTATGACCTCTGTCAAAGTTTATTTTAGGAATGCAGCCTAATTTAGCAAGTCTTTCAATAGATTTGAAATTAACATGTCCTAGTCTATCATGCCAAACATGTGAGGAGTCACAAACATAAGCAGAAGAAGATGGTTTCTGAGATAAGATTCTTGCATATGTCCGGGACGTGATACACGTCATTCAATGCGAGAGTTTTTCCTGAAGTGAGCTTCAATTCAACCTTGCCTTTTCCTACCACTTTAGAGGTAGAAGAGTCTCCTACTTTGTTATAGGACGGCGGCGGCGTGCGTGCTTCTGTGCGAAGCACCGTGCGTACGGGAAAGGCAACCTTGCCCTAGTCTAGGCCTTCCCTCAAAGCACAAAAGTCTAATGACCCAAGGGCCATGCCCTTATAGCCAATTCTATAGTATTTAAGTCTAAAACTCTTTAGATTTTAGTCAATGTGGGACTATTGTTTTATCTATTCAAATGAAAAAACAATTAGTGGGCAATAGGTCTAGGGATCAAAACATAGTCCATGTAAAAAATTGGTATTTTTTAAAGCGTTTTTTCTAACGTTATACCGGGCGTTTATCACCTAGACTTGCTTCGTCAAATCGATGTTCCTCTGGATCTTGAACATCTAATTTCTTAAGCTCAATTTCTTGCCTTGGTTTAATTAAGATGGCACGCTCTTCCTTGAGACGACGAACAGCATTATTCTGCTTCTGCTCCCAGCACTTGACAAGGTTATTCAACTGAATCGACCCTTTCTCGCTGAAACTTGTCAATTCATAAAGCCGCTTAAAATCCACTATGAGAGCATCCTCAGTATTTGCGTTTCTTTCTAACATACCTTGATCCAATCCGGGTTTTTCGATATTAAATTCATCAAGATTTCCAGGCCACATGGATGAAAGAGGTACTTCCATGTCCATTTCTACAAGATTGTTATTCCGCAAGCAGCGAACATAAAATATCTATTATAACATCAGTAATTCATAACAGGAACATACACTTAAAAAGTCATTAACTTAAAGTTCATACCTAACTCGATCTTAAAGTGGTCAACATTGTCATTAATAAGTTGAAAAGCTGATTCTCCATAAGACATCATGGCATCCAAAAGTTGTCGTTGCTTTTGGTCCAGATCAGAGTTCGAGAGAATTTTCGCTAAACTGACAACCTCTGTGAGGAGAGTTCGTATATCATGAGCTAAGCTTTGGCTAGCTTGCATCGTTTCCTCTGAAAGAAAGAAACATAGTGGTGATAACTGAATCGTTATTTAGACACCTATAACTTTAAGCTATACTGTAGTTGCAGTTGGAAGATTACTACGTAGCAATTAGTCAGAACATTAAAAAAACCTGTTACGTTACTGGTTTCGTTTGGTTCTGTTTTCTTAGCTTTTGCTACAGCCATCTCCTCTTGAACAAACAGCTGCTTCTCCTTCTTAATAGCCTCGTGGGCGACTTCTACCTCTTGAGTTTCCAACAGTTTGAGCTCATATTCCTTCCTTGGGCCTCTTTGGATATCAAGGTCTTTGTGTACAAGTTCAATGGCGTTATCTTGTTGGTACTCCCACTTCTTAACAAAGCCGGGCAGCTGACTGGATCCTTCCTCCGTAGAATTGGTCAATTCTAGAAGCCTGTTTACGGTAGCACCATCTGTTAGCGTACCGTCTTCTAACTGATCCTGGATCATATGCTCAACATTCTCATCCGACATCCTTCACAGTACAAACAGTTAAATGTATATCAAAAACTAGTTAGCCTTCAGCTATTGCTATTAGTTACAGGAAACACCGCATGCTACTATTGCATTTTCCGCATTTCCCATTGGCATAGGAAAAATCTCATTACATAACCGGAGTTTTGTTCATAATGGGAAATAATTTTGTGTTAAGCAGCCAAAGATGATTAAAACTTGGATTTATTATAGAGGGTCTCAGGTCAACCTTCATACTTCATATCATGCTAAAACAAAATTGAAATACCAATAAAACCAATTAACGTAACTAAGTAGAAAGTTGATGACTTTTGATAGCCTAAATCGATTAGAAGGTAAGTACATTAACAATGACCGTAAAAAATTCTAGATCATGTCCAGAAGGAAAATATCTGAAAAAGAATAGGAGTAATAAAGTTGCTGAACGTCTGATCCAAGCAAATTAACTTTCTGCTTCAGATAATCCACTTTGAACTGGATCTGAAGTCCCACATACATAAAAAGAGAAAAGGTGGGGAAGACCTCGAGCAGCCGAACTGCACCCATGTGCAGTGGAAGTCAAAAATAGTTTTATAATTCAAGTGAGCAGACGAAGACAGCAAATCTGTACTTATTGAGTTGATCCTTCTTCACTCGAGTTTCCATGTGCATGAACCACTAAAAGCCATGACGCCGTAATTGGTAGACAGACAACATAGTAGTTTTTCTACCGAGGTAACAATCGATCTGATAACCCACCAATTTGTCTTCCGCTTGCCCTTCATTGGCACTGAGAATCGAAATATACTCCAAAACCGATCGTCAAAGCTAATTGAACACAGAATGACAAAACTGATGCAACGCACAACACGTCACAGCACACTTTAAATTTTTGGCACGACACGTCACGCTTGTCACCCCCTACCATTTAAACTAGGGGCAATATTTCGGGGGTATAAAGCATTTTCGGGTAGAAACCCACTACTATCAACAGGAGTAAAGAATGGACGAATGGTTATTTTGGCACCGTATAGGTCCTTAAAATAATGCTCCCGAAGAGAAACTCTTGCCCATGTCTGAAAATTGAAGGATGTAACTGGGATTATCAATAATTGGAGGGGCTGTAATATAAGTTATAAATAAATTCTGTTTTACCATACCTGGCCTAGGTGCCTAAATCGTCATTCCGAGTGCGATAATTGAAAACTTCGACCTATCCCCTTCGTTCTCCTCTAATTAGGGTTTCAAATTTGCAGAGAAAACTAGGGTTTTTCTCAATTGAAGATAGTAATTTTAGTTAACATGGTTGCAACAACAAGAAGGAAGTCTAAGATTACAAAGAAAAATGCAGCAGAAGAATCAGAACACATTGAAGAAGGAAAACCTTCTATTCAGAAGTTACAAGACCTTCAAGATGAACTTGACGAGGTACTATCTATCATCAATTCCAAGAATTTTCTTTACCAATCGCTTAAATTCCAAATTATGAGAAATTTGCAGACGAATTAGGGTTTCTAGACTAAAAAAGACTGTTTTTTCATTAATCATCAAGGATTGTTGATTAAGATTTGATTCTTCTTTTGTATTTCTATGTCCTTATAGGTCAAGGATGAGGCAAATGAAAAGATATTGAAATTGGAGCATAAGTATAAAGAGAAATGGAGGTCTGTATATCATAAAAGGAAGAAGCTAATCTCTTCGATTCCTGATTTCTGGTTAACTGCGGTTCGTTGCCTTTCTATCTTTGTTGTGTTATGTAGTTTCTGTTTTGTTAGTGGAGTAAGTTGAACCTCGTGTTGTTGCGATATTGTTTTAGCCAGTAAGAACTTCGTAATTGGTGTTTACTTGGGAGATGTTATTATGTGCAGTTTTTGAATCATCCTGGACTTGGTGATCTCATAACTGAAGATGATCGGAAGGTTTAGCCTTTTTACATTAGATAATGAATTGATGAATTCCTTGGTTGTAGTATTTGTGCTTTTGTAAATTTATCCATTGTATTAAGTTCATGTATATTGCGCCGTTGTTGTATCAGGTTTTCAAGTACCTAAAGTCACTGGACGTTGAAGAATTTAAAAACGTGAAGTCCGCATACTCGATAACCTTTGTGAGTTATCTTCTTTCTGTGTCTCTTAGATTGTTTGTTCATGCATAACTTGGTGCGCGCAATGATGCTCCTCTTTTGTCAGACTGCTATATGGATTTTTTGAGTAAATTTCATATTCTAAAATTTTCAGAACTTTAGCCCGAACCCGTACTTTGAAGATGCAAACCTCTCAAAGACATTCTCATTCTCTGATGAAGGGATGGCTATTAAGATAACTGGTACAAAAATCAAGTGGAAGGAGGGCATGGTAAGGGCGGTTTTGTATACTTCTAGTTTATTATACTTATATAGTTATATTTTATTCTCTTCAGTATAGAGCTACAATATTTATTAATGTATAACGTATTTATTCATCTGATAACTAATTCCCCCTTTTTATTGCTTTCAAGGACATTGCTAATGGAGTTAATCGTGAGAAAAAAGGGAGCAAACGTCCCTTTGTCGAAGAAAGGTTTCTTTCTTTTCTTCTTTGTGTCGGGCAAATGATTTTGTAGTTATCGTGTACCCACAGCTACCTTATAGTTGTTGTAACACAACTGACTATATATAATGATGATATTATTGCTAAGCTTACCTTACGTTTTAGACAGCTATACTTGCAGTGCACTTAACAGAGTACATGATAATTCTCACATTCATTGTGTTCCTTTTGGCTACAGCTTTTTTACCTGGTTCAATGAGGCCAGACAAGAATTTCCGGAAGGGATTCATGATGAGGTAATTTCTGAGTTTCTCTTCCGTATGTGGAGTCACATGAATTGCAATGAACTGAGACGGTGAACGGCTTTGTTCATGTTTCTTGGTTACTCATTACTGCTATACACAGTACACTTAATGGAGGAGTTATTTCTTTCCTCACGGTTGAAATGTTCGTTTCTGCTACTTAGCTTCTGTTCCTATAACTGCAGGTGGCAGAGATAATAAAAGGGGATTTATGGCCCAATCCTCTTAAATATTTTAACAATGTGAGTTGCTTTTTCACATTTCCTGATTCTGCCGAAGAAAGTTAGACAATAGAGCTTACTCATTGCAGCTCTACTGTAAATTCCTGCAATTTGATTTCTCATCCTCCTTGTGATAGGTGTCTGATGAAGATGGTTCTGAGGGAGAAAAAGAAGATGAGAAAGATTCTGATGGAGAGAAAAATGGTGATGAGGAGTTTGAGGTAGCTGGAGATGGTGAAAAGGTAAGCAGAGATGAAACTGTAGAAAGATTAACCAGTGTCTGATTTATGTATGCCATCTTCGCTACTGCCGATGAATTCAGACGTCTATCCACTCAGCCTTTTAGATAATGTTTCTCTTATATGTGGGATTTTGATATTGGAGAAGTTCACCAAATAGTAACAATAGAGCTTACTCATTGCAGCTTTACTGTAAATTCCTGTAATTTGATTTGTCATCCTCCTTGTGATAGGTGTCTGATGGAGATGGTTCTGAGGGAGAAGAAGAAGATGAGAAAGATTCTGATGGAGAGAAAAATGGTGATGAGGAGTTTGAGGTAGCTGGAGATGGTGAAAAGGTAAGCAGAGATGAAACTGGAGAAAGATTAACCAGTGTCTGATTTATGTATGCCATCTTTGCTACTGCTGATGAATTCAGACGTCTATCCACTCAGCCTTTCAGATAATGTTTCTCTTATATGTGGGATTTTGATATTGGTGAAGTACTCCAAATAGTAACGATGTATTGCTGAAGGGTTTCTCTTTCTTTTGTAGAATTTGGATAATCATATCAGTAACAGCTTAGACGTGGGTACTGATTTGATGCAAAGTCATGAGAATGAGCTATCATTCACTGTGGATGTGGGACATGTTTTCCAAACTGAGCAGGTAATTTTCTCCGGAGGCTGTGAATACACGTTTGCTTTCTTACTTCATTTTATTTGGGTTGTCTCATGCATTGATATAGTCTTCAAATGTAGGTGTTTGATTCACGAGATCATATTATCCAGTGGTGTCAGGAGGTCGGTAAGCAAAATAAGATAGTGGTTGTGATTATTAAATCTCAAAAACCAATTGCAGGTAAAAAAGCCAGACTCACACTTGGGTGTGAGAGGGGAGGTTTTTTTCGCAACCACAAGAAGAAGTCGGAACAACTTAAGGAGAAACCACGACAGAGGAAAAGAGTAACTGGGACAAAGAAGTGTGGATGTCCCTTTGCCTTAAAAGGAGTATGGTCTCCAGGTGATAAATGGAAGCTTGAGGTTCAGTGTGGGAGACACAACCACGAGCTTGCTGTTGGGAATTCTTATGTTGGCAGGCTAAAGGAAGATGAGAGACAATTACTTATTGAAATGACAAAGAGTGGGCTCCGACCGAGACAAGTGCTTAAAACAATCAAACAAACAAGCGAAGGTAACATGTCGACTATGAGAACTATTTACAATGCGAGGTCACGTTTGAGGTTAGGCGATATGGAAAGAAGGTCTGCGATGCAGCAGGTTATGAAACTCTTGTCAGAACATCATTATGTGGAATGGCATAGGATGGATACAGAGACAAATGAAGTAAAAGACATATTATGGGCCCACCCTGAATCCCTTCAATTAGCGAAGTGCTTTCCTTCTGTTTTATTGGTTGACTGCACATATAAAACAAAGCGATACCGAATGCCGTTATTCGAGATTGTAGGGGTTACATCAACGTGCAAGACATTCACCGTCGCATTTGGGATTATGGAGGCTGGGACAGAAGCGCACTACTCATGGGCCTTATCTTGTCTTAGGACGATTTATGATGCAGAGTCTTTGCCCTCTGTATTTGTGACAGAGAAAGAGAGTGCACTGATTAGGGGAATAAGTGATATCTTTCCACAAGCCAGCCAACTACTTTGCACTTACCACATTTCCAAGGATGTGGCATCAAATTGTAAGAAACATTTTCAGAACAGTGAAGAATTGGACATATTTTTGAAGGACTGGAATGAAATAACACAAGCGAAGACGCATATTGACTTCTATGACGGTTTTGCAGAATTTGAACGTAAATGGGTCAATTATCCTGCTTGCTTAAGATATCTGCGGGAAACATGGTTAGAACAGAAAGAGCATTTTGTATATTCATGGACCAATGAAGTTAAGCATTTTGGATACACAACCACAAATAGAGCCAAGAAAGCACATTCAGAATTAAAACAACACCTGAGATCATCAAAACGCAACTATACATCATGTTGGATGGCGATGCACAGGATGATAATTGGGGAAATAATAGCAGTGAAGGCCTCATTTGAGAAAAGTTTGTCTACACTACAACCTTCTTATAGTTCACCTGCATTTAATGAGTTAAGGGGTCTTGTTTCTCACCATGCTCTCGATCTATTGGTCATGGAGCTCTCATGGGATAGCGAAGTTGACATTAATGGTTCAGATTGTCGATGTGCAATTAGTTCTACACATGGACTGCCTTGTGTTCACAAGATAGTCGGATTTGCTCAAGAGGGTCGACCTATTCCTTTGTCTGAGATTGACCCACATTGGAGGACACTCACGGCAATCCCTACCACAAAGCGACACAGTGATTCAGATTACCTCCCTGATTGGGATCTTTTCAAACAGAAATGGGAGACTTCGACCGAAGAAGAACGCCAAGGAATGTGGAGGAAGCTAAAGCATATCGTTACTCCCACTTTGATAATGACAGAAGAGCCCAGTCCCTTTGATTGCTTGGAGGATCAGATCGTGCAGCCCACCTTAGACGCCACAGAAAAATCCAGTGATTGCGGATCCTTGGAAGAACAAACCACACAGAACCCTGTTGATAGTGATCACATGGAAGATCAAATTGTTACACCTGTGTTGACTACCGCGGAAGAACCCAGTAATTGTGTAGCCTTGGACGTTGTTATTCCCAATTCGACAAAGGTGCACGAATCCGATGATTGTGAAACACATGGAGGATCCAACTGTTACTCTTACCTTGTCAATTGCGGAAGAGCCCTCTAATCTTGTGCATGTGGAGGATAAAATGGTTACTCCCACCGACGGTAACGCAAGTACTAGGTGATGATGAACACTTGGAGGAACATATTGTTACCAGCACCTTGGCAATGCCACTGAAACCTTGTGAACGTCCGAATTCATCCTTGTGTTCGGCCAACACCAACCACGACTTCAAAACTCAGGTGATTGTGGACACATGGAGGAATCGTATCTTGCAAAAAAATCTTAGTGAGCTCTTTTAACACAATTTCTTATTTATATAGTCGATGGCTTCATGGCCTTCATGGGCATGGGCGTGTCGCCTATTATTTCCTTGATTAAATGATGTGCACCTGTACAAAGATACGAACTACTTAGTTTTGCAGGGTAGTCGAATAAGTAAAATTTTCATTTTTTTTTTCTTCCAAATTCATTCTCTTGCAAATAAGTGTGTTTTTTATTGGGCCGACCGATCGAAGGGACCGAAAGGATGGAATTCCTTTTATGACCATTTTTTTTTTGTAAAATGAAACCCAACACAAATGTATAATTTGATAAAAAGAATGAATTTGGAGAGACTTGTGAAGACTATATATTTCCGATGAATTCTCTAACGTATCAAAAAAAAATTTATATTCATAAATTTATTTTTAACGGATCCGATATAAAATATTAAAGAAATTTGTATAAAAGGTAACAAGTATATATCCCCTATTCCTTTTAAGAGAATAAACATTTAAATCCAAAAATTAAATGGGTCCGGTTATTGGAGCTTAACATTTTAACTTAATCTGCCACGTATTATTTCAAGCGTAGATTAACTATTAATCTAACGGACTTAATAGTAACCCAAAACTATAATATTTCTCAATGGCTCGGCTCGAAGCCAATTGAAGCCGTATCAAATTTCCTTGTTTGGAGGGAGAGATTGATCCAATATTTTTTTTGTTACCTAAAAAAGCTGACATAATATTTATCTTGTCACAAGAAGAAAAATGCTCAATCTCATAAACCTAAAACATACACCGAAAAACTAAGAATTATCTTCATCGTTGCTCTCCCAAAACCTTGATTTTAAATCAAAGTGGTATGTCATAGTTACTTCTTTTGGTTTTTTCTTCGATCACTTTTTTTGAAGTACCAAAATTCTCGATTTAATGATATATATTGTTTGTCAGTATTTCTACAGCCTTGAACTCTTGTTGAATAGTGTTGCAGATTTGGACTACAAACTGAACTATAAGAAATTTCAGAATCAAGGTTCTTAGTTGTTTCTTGTTTTTTCTTTCGTGACATCTTAGACTATAATCACCAGTCCACTTGCACATATGTATACTTTCTTGTGTCTTCCTTTCCGTTATGAAATGTTGTACAAATATACTTTTTGGTTTCATTTTCTCATATGTTTATCGACTTCTGTAGAGAACGTTCATGGATGTCAACGGTGGTGAGCCCCAAACTGAAAACGACAACTTCGGTGACACAAGCGAAGAATTTTACCATAAGACATTTAATTCATTTGAAGAAGCAAGGGACAGTTATATTGAGTATAGAAGAAATAATGGTTTCTACGTGCGGATTCGCTCTACAAACAAGACTCGTGTAAGAGTTGATCAAGTGACATCGGCTCATTTTGTGTGTTCACGGGAAGAACAAAAGATAAATGATAGAACATAGGGAATCGACAAATAACTTAGAAATACCAATACCATCCAATGTGGGTGTAAAGTAGAGATGCGGGTGCTATACAGCAAAATCCTTGGTGAACGGAGAGTAACAAAATTTATACATAAACACAACCCTAAGTTTGTTAGTCCTGAGAAGCGGATTCGGATACGGGCAAATCGATACATGCCAGAAGCTGCAAAAGATTTAACAGAATCATCATTTAATAGAGAAAATCTTCAAATAGCAAAAGTACCTTCAATTTTTGGTGGTTCAACTATCGGATTTGATCAAATAGATTGCTATAATCATTTGAACTCAGTTAGACGTCGTAACTTGGAAGTTGGTGATGCAGTCTGTTTTTAACTATTTCCACAAAAAAGCAAATGGAAGATCCAAACTTTTTTCATAAACTTCAAGTTGATGACGAAGGAAGAGCGATTAATTTTTCTTGGGTTGATTCTAGATCGCGTAAAGCTTACGAACATTTTGGAGATGTGGTTACTTTTGACACCACTTATAGGACAAACAAATACAAAATGACTTTCGCTCCAATTTACAGGAGTAAATCACCATTATGGGTTAATACAATATGGGTGTGTATTTTTTTCTTTCTTTTTCTTTTTGAAGGAAAAAAGAGGTAACCCTCTTAATTTTCATTAATATAATAGATTTGCATACATGAGATTCAAGTACATCAAAAGTGAAATCCATGAGAAAATACAAAGATTTTGTATCATAAGAACAACAATTAACTCATAATACATCTTAAGCATCAAAAACTTGAATTTCGAAGATGTTACTGATGGTATTCGAAGAATGGCTTGTGAATTGAAATTCTGCCATTTTGATTTGGGTTCTCCATTGAGATTGAAATGTCCCGAGAGGGAGTAATATGTGCAAATCATCTTTATCACGATCATTTCCAGTAGCCACGGATCTTCAAAGAATCGTAAAACCACATCATGTTGGAGTAGATCGCACTTGATGATATATTTGAAGCGATTATCGCAATCGATGTCATTAAGGCTATAAGAACCATCTTTGAAAGTGTACCTTGAATAATCTGGTTGCCATGAATAAGTCATTGAATCTTCCAAGTATTCACAGACTTCTCATAGAACACAAAAAAACTCAAATAAAACACTAAAGATGTGATTTTATTCAAACAAAATACTAGATTTATATGCAATAACTAAATTTCTGCCCGGATCTTAAGATATAATCAAGATCCAGGCAGAAAATAGATTTAAAACTCTGTTGGAAATCAAGAAATCTAAGTTTGGAAGGAAAAAATTAGGGAGAAGAAAGAAAAAACAGTTAAGGAAAGAGAAACTCTTCTCTCTATGTGGATCTCACTAGGAATACCTTCCGATTTTGTCTGGTTGTTTAAGGCTAACCCCTATGGGCTAGATTGAACTGCTAGATTGGACAAAAAGTGTTGCAAATCATGGAAAAAGTGTGGGAAAAAAGTTAACACTCTTTCTGGCTACTTCTCTCTCCTAACATTTGCTCGCAGTCCTACTATCAGCGAGATTGAAACGCTGAATAGTACGACACTCATAAAGTGATCGAAACGCTGAATGATTCGGCGTTATGTGAATACTCCAGAGAATCAACGCCGAACTGTTCAGTGCTTCTTTGGACGTTGTTCCATTCGGCGTTCGGTTGGGACGCTGCACCATCCAGCGCTTGACCCTTTTTTTAACCAACAACTATTTTTTCCAGAATTTTATGTCTACATGTTTGACAATTTGTTTCAATCGTAGTTTGTTTCAAAATTTAAAAATTTATCAAAGTAAATGTAGTCGTTTGAGAATTTTTAATCTTACATTACATTGCAAAACAAAGTTATAATGTTTTTTGAAGAAATTAAAAAAAATACATTAAATTAAAATAACTTAAAACATAAAAAAGTACATTGAAATTGAAATCCTACTTCTAAATAACTTAAAACATAAAAAAGTACATTGAAATTGAAATCATACTTCTAAATAACTTAAATTATTACTCACATATCACTTTAATTTAGGGGATAAGGTCCAATCCATAACGGGCCAAAATCTCGTTCTTCCATATTTTGTAGACGGGTTTCTCCCATTCCTGTAATTCATCCAAGGGTTGTTGTAGGATCTTCATGTCTGATTCTCTTTGCTGCGTTTGTGCCAAGATTGAAGAGGTTCCCATGTTCTTCTTCAGATACGCTTCCTCTGTTTCATACTTGGAAGCTCTATGTACTTGTGCGTTTTCAAGAAGTTCGATGAGTTTATCCATTTTCATCTGATTTCTGCGATGCTTTAGCCTCACGAGCCTTTTTCTTTGCTTGATTTATCCTTTCACTTCTAACGTCATCTGTTTGTTTGAAATAGCGTCTTCTGATAGACGCATTTATGTGTCTAATATAGCCCAATTGTATATATTGTTAGTACCCATTTTTGTACTTATTATGGTATTTTATTTATTTGTAGGTGTTTTTAGAAGAATAAGGTTTTGCGGCGAAATTGGCTGAAAATGCGGCGTTTGGACCTCTGTTGATAGAGTACCGAAAGCACCTCAGAAATACCTCGGAGGAACCCCGAAAAAGTGCGGAAAATGTCCCAGAAAACTCACTATACGGACCCTCAATTTTGGATAAGGGGTAACCTAATTACTAAGGGGTGACCCATTTCCAGGCAGCTGCTAAAGGGACACCGGAGATGGATAGGGGGCATCTCTTCTTCACATTTCAAATGAAGTTTTGGCGGGAAAGTGAGTTTGTTAACTGGCAGTTTTTGATCGGAATTTTTGAAGGAGCTATAGTGCGATTAAAGGGATGGAAATGTTTGGGCTTACTCTATGGACTTATAGGAAGCTAACATGGGTGATTTTAAGGGCCAGAAGTGGCTGGAATGACCGGGAGAAGAAATCAAAGTCCAAACAGGACACGTATGTTGCTGTTCACGTTCAAATATTTTGTGAGAAATTTTTGGGAGACTTTCACGCTGGATATACATGTATTTGGTCCTGTTCAAGTCCTAAGAATAGTTTGGTTGCTATTTCATAGCTAACAGCACGCTTAGAGAGTCACAGGAGAGATTTTCTCTCAACTGCATGCGGAGAAGAATAAAAAGAATGGTCGCTGTTAGTAGAGATTTTTGGGGGATTTGAGGGCTATATAAGAGTGCGTTTACGTCATAGAAAGGGGATGAAGAGTTTGGGGTCGAGCCAGAGCCAGGAGGAGCGAAGAAGAAGGAAAAACAGCAATGTTCACCTGCTCCTGTTGCTGCCATTAAAAAGCTTCAAGAACACGAAGAACAGACTTTCCGGGACAGTCTTTTCTTCAGCAGCTCCAGAACAGTCTTATTTTCAGCAGCTCAACAGCAGAAGGTAGGTGTCGCAGTTTGCTGCAGTTTTCCGTTGTCGTTCTTTTGGACGCGTTTTGTGAGTCTCAGAACTACTATTTTATAACTTTTGACTCTTTTAATCACACTTTGAGCTTTGAATTAATATGTTGAGTGTGTGATTGATATGAATAGCTAAACCCCAATACTGGGATGATGGAGGAAACCATTCTTTATGCATGAATAATTTTTATTTAATTCTTTTATGACTATTTGCATTATTATGAATTGAATTATGATTTTTCTTAATTATTTGTGATTTAATTTGATGGTTTATGCTTGGGACTAATCCTTTTGATAGGCCATGCTTAAGATTTACACTTAATATTTTTAAAATCTATTTTGGCAAATAAAGAGTCGATGTTTAGAAGCTATAACTGTTTGGAATAAATACATGAATCGCATGAGTATAAGAATTGGTGAAATCCTGAGTCGTAGTATCTCTTGATCCTGTGACAATTTTGTATAATTTTTTTTTTTAAATCTATTCAAGTCCGAGCAACGAATCCGTATTTACCGCAATCTTAATATTACATCAAAAAAAAATGGCGCCGCCGACGCGGACTTGTATATAGTTTTGTTTTTAGGTTTAATTTTTTTTTATTTATTATTATTTGTTCCTTTTTACGTTTCTTTTTTTGTGTTTGATTTACAGGTCCGAAGTGGAATACTAAGGACTTGGGAACAAAAAGCTAAAAGCTAAAAGAAGAAA
>NC_039365.1:61679156-61684007 GCF_003573695.1 Papaver somniferum
AAAAAGACATAATTTTTTTTAGGATTTAATTATTATTATTATTTTTGTATATAACTTTTATTTATTTTTATTTTTTTAGAATTTGTAAATAGGTTTTATTTTTCATAATTTTTGTAATTTTTGGACTTTTTTTGGACTTTATTCTGGACTTTTGAACATTTTTTTTTTTTTAAACCCTACGGAAGGGTATCCTTAAATACAAACTGTTTGCAGGGAAGGACGACGATTACAATATCGTCTCGGCCCCTCGGGTTCGTACATGACATAGGAGTCGTGGCCCGAGTCGACTTCAACGGTTCATCCCCCGTCTGGTACGGGAGGTAAGTCCATCGAAACACTCGCGAATCTACTGTAAGCGAGTTACTGTATTCCTTAAGGTGATTCATTGATTGAGGACGAATTTGGACTGTTTTTAAATTCCTAGTAAAGGGCAAGGCCTGGCCATTACAAGATAAGGGTTTGGATTTCATCACCGTTCCCTTCTTGCCCGCCTTAGAAAAACGAAACCGAACGTGAACCTAAGCTTTAAAATTTGGAATAGAACGAGACCGATAGGGTAACGAGCTTAATAGGAAACTCGTTCGAAAAATATTGGTTGCTCTTTAAGCACATTTCAAAGTTCATGATGGTTTCTGTGAGTTGAATGCGTGACTGCGCCGCCTTGTGATAGCGGTGAGGCCTTGGGTATCAAAGCTCCACTGAGATTCTCTCGCCTCGATTCAACTTACATTAGCTCGGATTGATTCCAGAGGGGTGTGCTCAAATTGTAACGAATTCCTTTTCGAAGGAATAGAAGCTGGTCTAGAAAACAATCTAAGTGGAGCCATCATGCTTTTTGTTTGCTAGATTCTATAGGTTTGATTTGGTCGAGTCGGACTTGTTTTTGATTGCGTAGAATTCCCCTGCAATTAAGAATGTCGAACTGGTATGATAGAAGCCAATACAATGAATATCGACCTGAATTTGAATATGGACATCATCAGTATTATGACCATAGTGAGAATAGTGACTGGGGACGCCAACCTTTTCAAGGTTATGGTTCATACCATGGTGAGCCCAATTACTATCCGCACGCGCATCAGTCATACGAGCAAGAAGATTATAATACTAGTTCTTCGTATTTAGAGGATACAATCAAACTATTGAAAAGTAGTCCTTATTATGATCCTTCAGTTCCTATTCCTTCTCTAGAAGAGACTCTCAGGAATTTAGCTGAGTCATCAGGTCAGTTAGCTGAATCGACGTATAAATTAGATGAGGTGAATAATGTAGTTATGGACGAAAGAACAGCAACAATAACTGAATCTGTAGAAGATATCCTCAATAGATTAACTCAAAACTTAGATCCTACACTAAGGGAACTTTCTTTAGAAGAGACCCTTGAGAGGATAGCTGAATCGACACGTAGACTTGAGTTAGAAACGAACGAAAGTATTGCTCGAAATAACTTGAATTACCAATATAGTGTATCCAATAATACCCTTGAGAATGAAGATACTTTTTCACATAATCAAGATAACGAGGTTATAATTGGTAACACTACTTATTTAGATAAGGTTCAATCATCTTCGTACTATTATGATGATGAGGATAGTAGTGATGAAGAATCTGAAATATGTAGGCATAGTGATCAGGAATATAGTAATCCAATTGAGCTTTATAGTGATTATATTATTTCTAGTTCAAATCCAAATAATTTTTATGATTATTCACCTATTCAAAAGGAAGAGGATTTGATTAGGGATACCACCGTTTTAGACGATGTAGATTTTCCTTTTGATTACGAAGCTGATAGTGGTTTAGAGGAACGGGTTCATTTCAAAAATACTGTTTTAGAGTCTAGCGACTTAGAAACAATAGTCTTGGAAGAAGAAGATAGACCCGTAGAGATGAGTAAAGATGCACTACCTGATAATAACTTAGAAGAATCTCTTGAATATTTTAAGGACTCTGAAGATACGGAAATTCAAGAAATAATTAGAGGTCTATCTAGAGACACTGAAAACTCTAAGTTTGGGGGTGATTATCACTTCCCTAGTGCCTTACCTTTAACTCTCAGAAAGTCCCCACACTTAGGACTTGATATCTCTGCCTCGACCATTTTGCAAGATTACCTTCATACTCGTTTTCCCGAACCTAATGATGTCCAGGAAGAAGTTCAGTCGTTAGAAACCCATCCTCTGGTTGATGTGGTTTGCCCAGGCTATGATCCCCTGATTGACTTTGTTTTCCCACCAAATAGTTTTCTTCCAACTGTGGGAACGTTTATATTCCAAATGTGTCGAATATTAAGTTGTGAGACTAGACCTAATTGCTTTAGGAAATTAGAATCGACACATTTGCTTAAGAATGACCACTACTCTCACTGTGGTCAATTATGTAAGTCAAATCTGATTGACTTAGAGGATCCGCAATTATTTAGGTTATTACTTCGTGATTCTAAGTTCGTATTTGAGTTTTTCCAGACTCTAGGACCTAATAATTTGGATCCGACCTCTGAGGAAATGCATCCGAGGAAAATATTTTATTTAGACCCTTTCATAGAACCTGAACCACAATTAGATATAAATATCTTAATCAGGAAACTAGATAAGAGCATGCTATCCTTGTTCACTTTCTTGGGTTATTGTAGTTTCCTTTGGTCAGCTCTATTTCGTTTTGAAGACCCACAGTTATTTCGACTGTTACTTTATGGTTCGAGTTGACTAATCCTTTCCGATGTCTGGCTGAAGACTTTAAACTTAGCACTTCTTGGGAGGTAACCCAACATTCATGCGACATGGTAATATCTTTCCTTATCTCTTTTGCTTCAAATGGTAACAGTTTCTCCTTGTTCATGCTTTTAATTTCATCTTTAGAACATTGAGGACAATGTTAGATTTAAGTTTGGGGGTATGGGAGAAACATTTTAGTCGCACTTTTGAAACTTCTAGCGTCACATGGTATCCGGTTAGCTAAGTTTACATACTGTTTCTCACCGAAAAGATAGAAATTGGAATGCTAGAGATAACAACTTATTGAGACATTAGAGAAAAAGACATTGAGATCCTTGAAATTCAGGAGAGAACTTGTTCCTTTTAGAGGGTAACCGTGATGGACCTAACCATACATGATGGAAAGGCAAGTAGGTCAGAAGGAAATGCCAGAGAGACAAAGCAACCTCACAATGTAGTCTTAGTTACTGGATTACGACTCTCTCTCAGTAGAAACTTATCATCATCAACAAGCGGAGTGACATCAAAATTTATGAAAAAGTTGAAGACGTTTAAGGTTTAGAAGTAACAATAGAAAAGAATAATTCAAAAATCAAAGTTGAAGACTTAGTTACAAGAAGTTACAAGAGCAAATGATATAAGTTGTTGAAGTTCATGATACCAAGACATCACAAGTTGTGAAGATCCAAGTTCTAAAGTCCTTCTCTCATGGCCATTTATTTTTTGTCTTGTAATATTAGAAAAAAAAAACAAATGAAAAAAAAAAATGAAAAAAAATAAATAAAAAAAAATGAAACATCATTACGTTCTTTTTGTTCAATAAGGCCATAGGGAAGAAGAAATTTATAAGTCAAGCAAGAAATCGAAGAGAAGAGTTAATTTTCAAGGTTCTATGAGGTTCGAGAGTTTATCATCAACAGTTGAATACCGAAGATGGCGTTGTTTCTACTGGGCACTGTGAGAGAGTCGAAGAAAGATGCATTTTGGTTGCTTTGTTAGTCTGCTTTCAATCTGACACAAGATTTTTCTAGCACTGGTTTAACTCATCACACGTAATTAGTCCAGCTGTATAGCAGATGTCTCTCTCATTTTTATCTCTCTCCTAATCTTATCCAGCTGTAAAGCAGCGGACGCATCTTACAATGTTTATCTAGCTGTATAGCGGATATCTCTTTATCTAGCAGTCGTGTGGATGTGTCTCCCCTTTTCTTCAGTTAGCTTTAGAGCTGACACCTTTAATTTCTCTGGCATTCTAGTTACTTGGAGATAGGTTGAGAATATGTATGTCCTCATAGCTCTTTGGATACTTGTGACCAATTAGGAGTACAGGTTTTGTGGGTATATCTCTGGTAAGCCCTCCCGAGACTATAACTCGGCCACTAGGGCCACCTAGGGGTTTAAAGGCTTATTGCATACGCTAAATGCAATCGACGATGCCTGCGACAGTGAGTTAGGATTTTATTTTGTAGTTTTGATTTGCTCGGGACTAGCAAATAATAAGTTTGGGGGTATTTGATAGACGCATTTATGTGTCTAATATAGCCCAATTGTATATATTGTTAGTACCCATTTTTGTACTTATTATGGTATTTTATTTATTTGTAGGTGTTTTTAGAAGAATAAGGTTTTGCGGCGAAATTGGCTGAAAATGCGGCATTTGGACCTCCGTTGATAGAGTACCGGAAGCACCTCAGAAATACCTCGGAGGAACCCCGAAAAAGTGCGGAAAATGTCCCAGAAAACTCACTATACGGACCCTCAATTTTGGATAAGGGGTAACCTAATTACTAAGGGGTGACCCATTTCCAGGCAGCTGCTAAAGGGACACCGGAGATGGATAGGGGGCATCTCTTCTTCACATTTCAAATGAAGTTTTGGCGGGAAAGTGAGTTTGTTAACTGGCAGTTTTTGATCGGAATTTTTGAAGGAGCTATAGTGCGATTAAAGGGATGGAAATGTTTGGGCTTACTCTATGGACTTATAGGAAGCTAACAGGGGTGATTTTAAGGGCCAGAAGTGGCTGGAATGACCGGGAGAAGAAATCAAAGTCCAAACAGGACACGTATGTTGCTGTTCACGTTCAAATATTTTGTGAGAAATTTTTGGGAGACTTTCACGCTGGATATACATGTATTTG
>NC_039365.1:61684398-61687899 GCF_003573695.1 Papaver somniferum
AAAAAAAAAAAAAAAAAAAAGACATAATTTTTTTTAGGATTTAATTATTATTATTATTATTATTATTATTATTATTTTTGTATATAACTTTTATTCTTTTTATTTTTTTAGAATTTGTAAATAGGCTTTATTTTTCATAATTTTTGTAATTTTTGGACTTTTTTTGGACTTTATTCTGGACTTTTGAACATTTTTATTTTTTTATTTTTAAACCCTACGGAAGGGTATCCTTAAATACAAACTGTTTGCAGGGAAGGACGACGATTACAATATCGTCTCGGCCCCTCGGGTTCGTACATGACATAGGAGTCGTGGCCCGAGTCGACTTCAACGGTTCATCCCCCGTCTGGTACGGGAGGTAAGTCCATCGAAACACTCGCGAATCTCCTGTAAGCGAGTTACTGTATTCCTTAAGGTGACTCATTGATTGAGGACGAATTTGGACTGTTTTTAAATTCCTAGTAAAGGGCAAGGCCTGGCCATTACAAGATAAGGGTTTGGATTTCATCACCGTTCCCTTCTTGCCCGCCTTAGGAAAACGAAACCAAACGTGAACCTAAGCTTTAAAATTTGGAATAGAACGAGACCGATAGGGTAACGAGCTTAATAGGAAACTCGTTCGAAAAATATTGGTTGCTCTTTAAGCACATTTCAAAGTTCATGATGGTTTCTGTGAGTTGAATGCGTGACTGCGCCGCCTTGTGATAGCGGTGAGGTCTTGGGTATCAAAGCTCCACTGAGATTCTCTCGCCTCGATTCAACTTACATTAGCTCGGATTGATTCCAGAGGGGTGTGCTCAAATTGTAACGAATTCCTTTTCGAAGGAATAGAATCTGGTCTAGAAAACAATCTAAGTGGAGCCATCATGCTTTTTGTTTGCTAGATTCTATAGGTTTGATTTGGTCGAGTCGGACTTGTTTGTGATTGCGTAGAATTCCCCTGCAATTAAGAATGTCGAACTGGTATGATAGAAGCCAATACAATGAATATCGACCTGAATTTGAATATGGACAACATCAGTATTATCACCATAGTGAGAATAGTGACTGGGGACGCCAACCTTTTCAAGGTTATGGTTCATACCATGGTGAGCCCAATTACTATCCGCACGCGCATCAGTCATACGAGCAAGAAGATTATAATACTAGTTCTTCGTCTTTAGAGGATACAATCAAACTATTGAAAAGTAGTCCTTATTATGATCCTTCAGTTCCTATTCCTTCTCTAGAAGAGACTCTCAGGAATTTAGCTGAGTCATCACGTCAGTTAGCTTAATCGACGTATAAATTAGATGAGGTGAATAATATAGTTATGGACGAAAGAACTGCAACAACAACTGAATCTGTAGAAGATATCCTCAATAGATTAACTCAAAACTTAGATCCTACACTAAGGGAACTTTCTTTGGAAGAGACCCTTGAGAGGATAGCTGAATCGACACGTAGACTTGAGTTAGAAACGAACGAAAGTATTGCTCGAAATAACTTGAATTGCCAATATAGTGTATCCAATAATACCCTTGAGAATGAAGATACTTTTTCACATAATCAAGATAACGAGGTTATAATTGGTAACACTACTTATTTAGATAAGGTTCAATCATCTTCGTACTATTATGATGATGAGGATAGTAGTGATGAAGAATCTGAAATATGTAGGCATAGTGATCAGGAATCTAGTAATCCAATTGAGCTTTATAGTGATTATATTATTTCTAGTTCAAATCCAAATAATTTTTATGATTATTCACCTATTCAAAAGGAAGAGGATTTGATTAGGTATACCACCGTTTTAGACGATGTAGATTTTCCTTTTGATTACGAAGCTGATAGTGGTTTAGAGGAACGGGTTCATTTCGAAAATACTGTTTTAGAGTCTAGCGACTTAGAAACAATAGTCTTGGAAGAAGAAGATAGACCCGTAGAGATGAGTAAAGATGCACTACCTGATAATAACTTAGAAGAATCTCTTGAATATTTTAAGGACTCTGAAGATACGGAAATTCAAGAAATAATTAGAGGTCTATCTAGAGACACTGAAAACTCTAAGTTTGGGGGTGATTATCACTTCCCTAGTGCCTTACCTTTAACTCCCAGAAAGTCCCCACACTTAGGACTTGATATCTCTGCCTCGACCATTTTGCAAGATTACCTTCATACTCGTTTTCCCGAACCTAATGATGTCCAGGAAGAAGTTCAGTCGTTAGAAACCCATCCTCTGGTTGATGTGGTTTGCCCAGGCTATGATCCCCAGATTGACTTTGTTTTCCCACCAAATAGTTTTCTTCCAACTGTGGGAACGTTTATATTCCAAATGTGTCGAATATTAAGTTGTGAGACTAGACCTAATTGCTTTAGGAAATTAGAATCGACACATTTTCTTAAGAATGACCACTACTCTCACTGTGGTCAATTATGTAAGTCAAATCTGATTGACTTAGAGGATCCGCAATTATTTAGGTTATTACTTCGTGATTCTAAGTTCGTATTTGAGTTTTTCCAGACTCTAGGACCTAATAATTTGGATCCGACCTCTGAGGAAATGCATCCGAGGAAAATATTTCATTTAGACCCTTTCATAGAACCTGAACCTGAACCACAATTATATATAAATATCTTAATCAGGAAACTAGATAAGGGCATGCTATCCTTGTTCACTTTCTTGGGTTATTGTAGTTTCCTTTGCTCAGCTCTATTTCGTTTTGAAGACCCACAGTTATTTCGACTGTTACTTTATGGTTCGAGTTGACTAATCCTTTCCGATGTCTGGCTGAAGACTTTAAACTTAGCACTTCTTGGGAGGTAACCAAACATTCATGCGACATGGTAATATCTTTCCTTATCTCTTTTGCTTCAAATGGTAACAGTTTCTCCTTGTTCATGCTTTTAATTTCATCTTTAGAACATTGAGGACAATGTTAGATTTAAGTTTGTGGGTATGGGAGAAACATTTTAGTCGCACTTTTGAAACTTCTAGCGTCACATGGTATCCGGTTAGCTAAGTTTACATACTGTTTCTCACCGAAAAGATAGAAATTGGAATGCTAGAGATAACAACTTATTGAGACATTAGAGAAAAAGACATTGAGATCCTTGAAATTCAGGAGAGAACTTGTTCCTTTTAGAGGGTAACCGTGATGGACCTAACCATACATGATGGAAAGGCAAGTAGGTCAGAAGGAAATGCCAGAGAGACAAAGCAACCTCACAATGTAGTCTTAGTTACTGGATTACGACTCTCTCTCAGTAGAAACTTATCATCATCAACAAGCGGAGTGACATCAAAATTTATGAAAAAGTTGAAGACGTTTAAGGTTTAGAAGCAACAATAGAAAAGAATAATTCAAAAATCAAAGTTGAAGACTTAGTTACAAGAAGTTACAAGAGAAAATGATATAAGTTGTTGAAGTTCATGATACCAAGACATCACAAGTTGTGAAGATCCAAGTTCTAAAGTCCTTCTCTCATGGCCATTTAATTTTTGTCTTGTAATATTTGAAA
>NC_039365.1:61688003-61771878 GCF_003573695.1 Papaver somniferum
AAAAAAAAAAAAAAAAAAAAAAAAAAAAAAAAAAAAAAAAAAAAAAAAAGAAACATCATTACGTTCTTTTTGTTCAGTAAGGCCATAGGGAAGAAGAAATTTATAAGTCAAGCAAGAAATCGAAGAGAAGAGTTAATTTTCAAGGTTCTATGAGGTTCGAGAGTTTATCATCAACAGTTGAATACCGAAGATGGCGTTGTTTCTACTGGGCACTGTGAGAGAGTCGAAGAAAGATGCATTTTGGTTTCTTTGTTAGTCTGCTTTCAATCTGACACAAGATCTTTCTAGCACTGGTTTAACTCATCACACGTAATTAGTCCAGCTGTATAGCAGATGTCCCTCTCATTTTTATCTCTCTCCTAATCTTATCCAGCTGTAAAGCAGCGGACGCATCTTACTATGTTTATCTAGCTGTATAGCGGATATCTCTTTATCTAGCAGTCGTGTGGATGTGTCTCCCCTTTTCTTCAGTTAGCTTTAGAGCTGACACCTTTAATTTCTCTGGCATTCTAGTTACTTGGAGATAGGTTGAGAATATGTATGTCCTCATAGCTCTTTGGATACTTGTGACCAATTAGGAGTACAGGTTTTGTGGGTATATCTCTGGTAAGCCCTCCCGAGACTATAACTCGGCAACTAGGGCCACCTAGGGGTTTAAAGGCTTATTGCATACGCTAAATGCAATCGACGATGCCTGCGACAGTGAGTTAAGATTTTATTTTGTAGTTTTGATTTGCTCGGGACTAGCAAATAATAAGTTTGGGGGTATTTGATAGACGCATTTATGTGTCTAATATAGCCCAATTGTATATATTGTTAGTACCCATTTTTGTACTTATTATGGTATTTTATTTATTTGTAGGTGTTTTTAGAAGAATAAGGTTTTGCGGCGAAATTGGCTGAAAATGCGGCGTTTGGACCTCCGTTGATAGAGTACCGAAAGCACCTCAGAAAGACCTCGGAGGAACCCCGAAAAAGTGCGGAAAATGTCCCAGAAAACTCACTATACGGACCCTCAATTTTGGATAAGGGGTAACCTAATTACTAAGGGGTGACCCATTTCCAGGCAGCTGCTAAAGGGACACCGGAGATGGATAGGGGGCATCTCTTCTTCACATTTCAAATGAAGTTTTGGCGGGAAAGTGAGTTTGTTAACTGGCAGTTTTTGATCGGAATTTTTGAAGGAGCTATAGTGCGATTAAAGGGCTGGAAATTTTTGGGCTTACTCTATGGACTTTTTTTTTACTCGGTCAATAAAAATGAATAAAAAAGCGAAAATGTACAGGGATCAGGCTAAGTTAGCGCTAAGCCAAAAGGCCGCTCGCTAAAAAACCTAAAAACGATAGTAAACCTCTCCAGGCCATTCAACAGATTGAATAAAACCTGGCCTACCCTCGTAAAACTCATAATGTTCCTCAGCCAACAAACATGCTTGTTTGGCCGAGACATCAGCTGAAAAATTAGCTTCTCTGTAGCTATGAACATAGCTAATATTATTGTAAAAAGTCTTCGCTATTCTCCACCTCTGCATTAGATGCCATGGCAATTCGCCTTTTTGAAGAGCAAATAAACAACTTATCGAATCAGATCTGACACTTAGGTTCTTCACATTCCATCTTTGAGCAACGACAGCACCATAGATAACCGCACAAACTTCAGCATAGAAGTTAGTCTGCCAGCCCAGACCAACGCACAAAACTCCCAAGACTACCGAGTTAGAATCACGGAAGACAACACCAGAACCAGCCTGCCCCGGGTTACCAAGTGATGCACCATCACAACAGATCATAATTTCACCAGGATTTGGTGGAGTCCAAGTAACTTCAATTGGATCAGAGTGATCGCAAGATCTATGCTTCACTCTAAAGAAGTTAACAATACGCAAATCATCCAAAGTATTATGCATATGGCCCTTCATTCTAATAGAGTTATCACGAATTACCTGATGAACTTTTCCTTTAAACTCCAGCCAACGAACCCGCATGTTCTCAAAATAAGCTTTGTTACGCAACTTCCATAATTCCGTAACTATTGCAAGATTTGCAACAAGCCACAGATCCTTAATCATTCGACTCCGCCCCTTTGCCACCTTGTAGGAGGCCACGAGGTCCTCATTTGGCTTCAGATTGAAAATTTCAGCTGCCCAATTCCAAATCCTCTTGGCAATTTTGCAATGCCAAGTAATATGGCTAACATCTTCACAATCTTCTCTGCATAAACGACACATAGAAGGCATCTCCCTACCTGTCTTCTTCATAACATTATCATCAGTAGCACAACATTGTTTATAAAATAGCTTCCAGTATTGCACACCCAAAGTAGGATGTACAACACTTCTAGAAAAAAGTGTCGCAGCTGGCAAAATTTCTGCTGGCCCACGGATGGCAGCCTTGGCCGACTTGACAGAGAAAACACCCTTATTGTCCAAGTCCCAAATTTTATAATCATCTCCACCACCAATAAGAGGCAAATTATCAACATCAATATTGCATCGTAACATCAATTGTTTAGTCTTTGGAGGAATATCCCAAGAGCCATCAACAATAATATCACTCACCTTGGCCTTAAAATCATTAGGGCCCTTTGTTTTGATGCCAAGACGTTGTGCAATTGAAAAATCAGCACACCAATTATCAAAAAATAAGGAAGTATTAGCACCGTTACCTATAATTGAGCGTGTGTGTTTTTGAACAAAGTGATGCACCAATCTAATGCCAGGAAAAACCGAGGAACCCAACTTGTAATCAATCAAGTTGCCACTAACCTTGAAATATTTTGCCTTCAAAAATCTTGCCCAAGTCTTATTAGAGTCGTGAATCGAGACCCGCAACTTCATAAGCATGGCCTTATTAACATCATTCAACTTCTTAAGCCCAAGCCCACCTTCACGCCTAGAACGGCATAAGTCATCATAAAGAACCGTGAAATGTTTGCGCTTCTCAGCATCTCCAGACCATAAAAAATTGCGAATGGCCCTCTCCACCGTCTTGATGGCCGTGCATGGCCATTTATATACAGCCATTGAATGAAGCAAATAGCTAGAAATAACTGATTTGATCAAAACTAACCTGGCCTGAAAAGACAAGAGCTTACCCTTCCAACCTGCCAGCTTGTCCATAATCTTCTCCATTACCTGACGAACATGAATATGACGCACAATGCCAGGTTTCAATTGGATTCCCAAATATTTATCCGGGAAATGCGCCCTCTCCATGCCCATAAAGTTTGCAATAGCAACAGCACGAGACTGTCTATCTCCACCATAATAAAATTTGCTTTTGGCGTAACTAACATACTGCCCGGAAGCACGTTGATACATGCCAAGCATCTCCTTCAAATTCCGCAGACTATGAAGATTGCCTTTACAGAAAATAAGAATATCATCCGCAAAGATTAAATGGGTTGGGGCCACACCTTTCTTACTCACCATGTGATGCATACTTCTAGCAGCAAACAGCTTAGAGAGATTGCGGCTCAAAACATCCTCAATAAGAACAAAAATCAAAGGAGAAAGAGGATCACCTTGACGAAGGCCTCTTGTGATACTGAAAAAACCTTCAGGGCCACCATTAATCATAATAGATATACGGGCAGAGTTAAGAATACTAAGCAGCCACGAACACCATGCATCAGAAAAGCCATATTGACGAAAAACTTCAACAACAAACTCCCAACTAACCGTGTCAAAAGCTTGGGCTATATCCAATTTAAGGCCAACATTACCATGCTTCCGTTCAACATTAATCTCATTGATCAGTTCCGAGGCCAAAGCAACGTTCTCATGAATGTTTCTTCCTTTCATAAACGCCACTTGCTCTTCAGAAATCAATTTGTTCAACACCGTGCCAAGTCTGGTCGCCATAATTTTTGTAATGATTTTGAAGAAGAAGTTGCTTAAACCAATTGGCCTATAGTCTTTAATAGCATCAGACTTATTAGCTTTTGGGATGAGAACAATAAAACTAGAGTTAATGCCATTAGGAATCTTCTTCATCGCCCAACAGTTTGCAATAGCATTAAAAAGATCTCTAGAAATAATGTTCCAACAGGTTCGAAAGAAAGAACCTGTAAATCCATCAGGGCCAGGTGCAGAATCCGCTCCCAAATCAAAAACAACCTCTTTAATTTCATCCAAGGTCGGGATAGCATCCATACAAGCACTCTCAGCAGCTGAAATGCTCTCATGCTCATAATCAAATAATCTCGGATCAATATGAACAGCTCCACCATTGAACTTTGCACGATAATGATCAACAATGTAATCTTTTATTTCATCCTGCAAAAACAAAGTAGAGTTAGTAGAAATCTTCAGTTCGGAAATTGTGTTTTGGCTCCTCCTCATTCTAATTGAATTGTGAAAAAAACGAGTGTTCTGATCACCATCCTCCAACCAACTAGTTCTCGATTTTTGTTTAAGCATAGTGGCCAACTCAGACCGCACATCATCAACAGCCTTCCTGGCGTCGGCAACCTTCAAAAATTGGACTTCACAGCTAACATTATGGTCCAGAATATCACTCTCCTTATCAAGATTCAACTCCGCTTGCTTTAAGCGAAACTGAACATCTCCAAACACCATTCTATTCCAAATCTTCAAAGCATCCTTCAATCGCTTCAACTTTGACGTAAAAACAAAAGGAGGAGCACCATCCAACCTAACACTCCAATTATCCTTGACGAAATCCAAAAAAGATGGATGAGAAAGCCACATCTTCTGGATTCTAAAAGGAGCTCTCTTCGGCCTAGGATTATCAAAAGCAAAACCAAAAAGAGGAGAATGGTCCGAGCAGATTCTCGGCAAAGCTTTGCACCTCCAGTTATCAAACTTATCATGCCACGCACCATTAATAACAGCCCTATCATGTTTAGAAACAATTCTATGCATTCCACTCCGACAATTAGACCAAGTATACTTCTTCCCAATAGCATCGGCCTCAACCAAACCATTGTCAGAGATCCAACTTCGAAACTCATTTATATAAATTTCTTTGAGCGGCCTGCCACCCTTCTTCTCATCAAGACGCAAAACACAGTTGAAATCACCCAACACCAACCATGGAATGGAAATATATCACAGACCCAATTTCCGCCAAAGAGATCTCCTTTCGACCGCATCAAAAGAAGCATGCACAGCCGTGATAAAATTCCCAGCAAAATCCAAAGTGATAGCCTGCTTAGACGAAGATAAAACAATCGGCCTTGCTAGAGTATTCCTCCAAAAGACCCAAATATTACCTTTCTGGCCATGCACCTCATTAGTAATAACATCTTCACAAAAATCAAGCAAATTAAGCTTCCTAACAAAACGTGTAGTGCAACGAACCTGAGGCTCCGCAATACAAATAACATCAGGTTTGTGCAAGTAGTAAAGCTCATTCAACTTGGCCCTTGCACCATCTTTGGCCAAGCCTTGAGCATTCCAATAGAAGACACGCATTAATTAACTCTACTTTTTGAAGGGCTTGCCGAACCCTGTCTAGAAGATTTTCCACCTCGAGTTTGAACTTGACTAACAGTAGCCACAGCAGCTGGCTTCTTCTTAGGAGCTTTATATTTTTTCTTCTTTTCCGCCAACTCCTTCTTCTCATGATCAGCTAACTCTTTATTAGCAAGAATCTCCAAATTTCTTGCATCCTCCTCAACTATGTTTGAAGTGCTAGTTGCAACTACATCCTCAATCACATCATCAGCTTCAATAACCACCTTATCAATCTCCTCGGTCCCAGTTTCAAACCTATTAGAAAGTGTTAAATTTTCTAAAGATATAGCTGGTGAAGATCTTCTTGAAGTTTTAGTGGCCTCACTAAAACTAGCTTCCTCATTAGCATCCATAGTAATTGGAGTATTAGCCGGAGAGTGATGCAAGTCCAAAACCTGCTTCCTCAAGTTCTCTAGCTTTGCTCTAGCAATATCTTGTTGAATTTTGGCAGCTTCAGCATCAGCCTCCCGTTGCCTAGTTGTCTCTTTCATGGCCTCATAATTTCTATAAGCTTCCATCTCTTGCATCTCCAAATCAATATCATCTTCCTTAGCTAAATTACCATGCACCAGCTCTTCAAGTGCTGCACCAACACCTCGCAAAACCAATTCCGCATCGTCATTGTGGACAGATTCCGCATCTTCTTTATGCAAACCAGGCACAGCTTCGTCACCAGCGTTAGCAACACCTCCGCATTGCTTAGATAAGCCACCATCCTCCATGAGCTGCACGTACTGAATATCGCTCTCGCTGCGAGCTTCAGCAATTTGAGTTGCAGCAATATGCGGCACGGACAAAGCTGCATCTTCGGAGTTCTCCGATATAGTATCCTCATCTTCTAATGTAGCACCAGCACTCTCACTATGCTCAGGAAAGATTGTACGTGTTCCAGTAGCCATCTCAAGGATAGATTTCTTCTTCTTCAACGTTATGGGCTCATCACCATGCTTAGATTGATCGGTTTCCAAGATTGGAGCATCCGACGGCATATTCTTCTTACCTTTAGGAATTCGTTCTTTTTGCCAAAAATTCTTAAGATCATACATATCCGCTTCAATTGCTTTTTTAATCTCAGGATCAGTTTCAACTTCAGCCTTGTCCTTCAAATCATCAAACTTTTTTGTTCTACAATCAGATTTTTTATGGCCGATAGATTTACAATAGTCGCAAAAACTTGGCCTGTTTAAAATTTCATATTCTTGAACAAAAATTTCATCATTCTCTTCACCATCAATCAAAATTCGTCTCAAAGGTTGAGAGAAATCTATGTCCACCAAAGCTGCCGCAAAGTAACCATATTCATGGCGCAAAGTACGCGGATCAACCGAAACCGGTCTACCAAGCCCTCTTGCCAGCCTAAAAATCGTCTCTTCATCCCAAAACTCCATTGTCAAAGCTGTGAAACGAACCCAAACTGCAGCTCTAGTAATCTTATCTTTCCCAGGATCAAACATAGGTGTCCATGGATGAATTTTAAGCTGTTGAATTCCGTTTGGAGATTTAATCTTCCATGGACCATCATAGCTTACACGTTTACGATCATCTTCATTGTCTAGCTTAATAACAAAGTATCCCTTCTTCCATGGAATAAATTGGACCGAACCAGATAGCTTCCATTGATTCAATAATTCTCTTTTAACATCATCGAATTTTAAGGTTTTGAAAAAAACCAAACGACCAACCAAACTAAATCTCCACACAGCCTTAATCCTTGTATGAGTGTCTCGTGGGATCTTGATCAAAACATCATTATTTGTTGTAGAAAAAATTGGAGGATGAGAAAGTGTTTCGGCATCAATCTTTGATAAAACATGGGTTCGTCTCTTTAATATAGCTGCATAGGATCCTTCCATAACGCCATCGTCACCCGGTTTCCTAAACAAGCTATGATTTCCATCTTCCTTCCTAGACGCACCATGATTGTCCGTCCCCATCACCTTCCTAATCGCTGTAGGATTTGCAGCGTTAGGGTTTGCACCATGATTCCTAAACGCGCCAGGAATTGCAGCGTTAGGGTTTGAAGCGATTGTATCTTCGAGCTGCCTTCCAAACACGGAAGCATTAGGGTTAGCAGCATAAGTCTTAGGGATATAGATATTTTTTGATTTTGATTGATTCCATATCCTTGTTGATTGATTATCATAACTATTAGCAAAAACTGGTGGATTATTGTCTTGATTTTGCACCATTAGAGCGCAAAATCAAAAGAAACTTTGTGAACGCCAAGAAAATTTTGAGGGAGAAAAAACCGGAGCCCAACCACGTGAAACCCTAGCTTTTTCGCTTTTTTTAAAAAATGGCTTACTCTATGGACTTATAGGAAGCTAACAGGGGTGATTTTAAGGGCCAGAAGTGGCTGGAATGGCCGGGAGAAGAAATCAAAGTCCAAACAGGACACGTATGTTGTTGTTCACGTTCAAATATTTTGTGAGAAATTTTTGGGAGACTTTCACGCTGGATATACATGTATTTGGTCCTGTTCAAGTCCTAAGAATAGTTTGGTTGGTATTTCATAGCTAACAGCACGCTTAGAGAGTCACAGGAGAGATTTTCTCTCAACTGCATGCGGAGAAGAATAAAAAGAATGGTCGCTGTTAGTAGAGATTTTTGGGGGATTTGAGGGCTATATAAGAGTGGGTTTACGTCATAGAAATAGGATGAAGAGTTTTGGGTCGATCCAGAGCCAGGAGGAGCGAAGAAGTAGGAAAAACAGCAATGTTCACCTGTTGCTGCTGCTGCCATTAAAAAGCTTCAAGAACACGAAGAACAGACTCTCCAGGACAGTCTTTTTTTCCGCAGCTCCAGAACAGTGTTATTTTCAGCAGCTCAACAGCAGAAGAGAGGTGCCGCAGTTCGCTGCAGTTCTCTGTTGTCGTTCTTTTCTGGACGCGTTTTGTGAGTCTCAGAACTACTATTTTATAACTTTTGACTCTTTTAATCACACTTTGAGCTTTGAATTAATATGTTGAGTGTGTGATTGATATGAATAGCTAAACCCCAATACTAGGATGATGGAGGAAACCATTCTTTATGCATTAATAATTTTTATTTAATTCTTTTATGACTATTTGCATTATTATGATTTTTCTTAATTATTTGTGATTTCATTTGATGGTTTATGCTTGGGACTAATCCTTTTGATAGGCCATGCTTAAGATTTACACTTAATATTTTTAAAATCTATTTTGGCAAATAAAGAGTCGATGTTTAGAAGCTATAACTGTTTAGAATAAATACATGAATCGCATGAGTATAAGAATTGGTGAAATCCTGAGTCCTAGTATCTCTTGATCCTGTGACAATTTTGTATATATTTTTGTTTTTAAATCTATTCAAGTCTGAGCAACGAATCCGTATTTACCGCAATCTTAATATTACATCAAAAAAAAATGGTGTCGCCGACGCGGACTTGTATATGGATTTGTTTTTAGGTTTAATTTTTTTTTTTATTTATTATTATTTGTTCCTTTTTACGTTTCTTTTTGTGTCTTTGATTTACAGGTCCGAAGTGGAATACTAAGGACTTGGGAACAAAAAGCTTAAAGCTAAAAGCTAAAAGAAGGAAAAAAAAAAAGACATAATTTTTTTTTAGGATTTAATTTTTATTATTATTATTTTTTTTTTGTATATAGCTTTTATTTATTTTTATTTTTTTTTAGAATTTGTAAATAGGCTTTATTTTTCATAATTTTAGTAATTTTTGGACTTTTTTTGGACTATATTCTGGACTTTTGGACATTTTTATTTTTATTTTTAAACCCTACAGAAGGGTATCCTTAAATACAACCTGTTTGCAGGGAAGGACGACGATTACGATATCGTCTCGGCCCCTCGGGTTCGTACATGACATAGGAGTCGTGGCCCGAGTCGACTTCAACGGTTCATCCTCCGTCTGGTACGGGAGGTAAGTCCATCGAAACACTCGCGAATCTCCTGTAAGCGAGTTATTGTATTCCTTAAGGTGATTCATTGATTGAGGACGAATTTGGACTGTTTTTAAATTCCTATTAAAGGGTAAGGCCTGGCCATTACAAGATAAGGGTTTGGATTTCATCACCGTTCCCTTCTTGCCCGCCTTAGGAAAACGAAACCGAACGTGAACTTAAGCTTTAAAATTTGGAATAGAACGAGACCGATAGGGTAACGAGCTTAATAGGAAACTCGTTCGAAAAATATTGGTTGCTCTTTAAGCACATTTCAAAGTTCATGATGGTTTCTGTGAGTTGAATGCGTGACTGCGCCGCCTTGTGATAGCGGTGAGGCCTTGGGTATCAAAGCTCCACTGAGCTTCCCTCGCCTCGATTCAACTTACATTAGCTCGGATTGATTCCAGAGGGGTGTGCTCAAATTGTAACGAATTCCTTTTCGAAGGAATAGAAGTTGGTCTAGAAAACAATCTAAGTGGAGCCATCATGCTTTTTGTTTGCTAGATTCTATAGGTTTGATTTGGTCGAGTCGGACTTGTTTGTGATTGCGTAGAATTCCCCTGCAATTAAGAATGTCGAACTGGTATGATAGAAGCCAATACAATGAATATCGACCTGAATTTGAATATGGACATCATCAGTATTATGACCATAGTGAGAATAGTGACTGGGGACGCCAACCTTTTCAAGGTTATGGTTCATACCATGGTGAGCCCAATTACTATCCGCACGCGCATCAGTCATACGAGCAAGAAGATTATAATACTAGTTCTTCGTCTTTAGAGGATACAATCAAACTATTGAAAAGTAGTCCTTATTATGATCCTTCAGTTCCTATTCCTTCTCTAGAAGAGACTCTCAGGAATTTAGCTGAGTCATCAGGTCAGTTAGCTGAATCGACGTATAAATTAGATGAGGTGAATAATGTAGTTATGGACGAAAGAACTGCAACAACAACTGAATCTGTAGAAGATATCCTCAATAGATTAACTCAAAACTTAGATCCTACACTAAGGGAACTTTCTTTGGAAGAGACCCTTGAGAGGATAGCTGAATCGACACGTAGACTTGAGTTAGAAACGAACGAAAGTATTGCTCGAAATAACTTGAATTGCCAATATAGTGTATCCAATAATACCCTTGAGAATGAAGATACTTTTTCACATAATCAAGATAACGAGGTTATAATTGGTAACACTACTTATTTAGATAAGGTTCAATCATCTTCGTACTATTATGATGATGAGGATAGTAGTGATGAAGAATTTGAAATATGTAGGCATAGTGATCAGGAATCTAGTAATCCAATTGAGCTTTATAGTGATTATATTATTTCTAGTTCAAATCCAAATAATTTTTATGATTATTCACCTATTCAAAAGGAAGAGGATTTGATTAGGGATACCACCGTTTTAGACGATGTAGATTTTCCTTTTGATTACGAAGCTGATAGTGGTTTAGAGGAACGTGTTCATTTCGAAAATACTGTTTTAGAGTCTAGCGACTTAGAACCAATAGTCTTGGAAGAAGAAGATAGACCCGTAGAGATGAGTAAAGATGCACTACCTGATAATAACTTAGAAGAATCTCTTGAATATTTTAAGGACTCTGAAGATACGGAAATTCAAGAAATAATTAGAGGTCTATCTAGAGACACTGAAAACTCTAAGTTTGGGGGTGATTATCACTTCCCTAGTGCCTTACATTTAACTCTCAGAAAGTCCCCACACTTAGGACTTGATATCTCTGCCTCGACCATTTTGCAAGATTACCTTCATACTCGTTTTCCCGAACCTAATGATGTCCAGGAAGAAGTTCAGTCGTTAGAAACCCATCCTCTGGTTAATGTGGTTTGCCCAGGCTATGATCCCCAGATTGACTTTTTTTTCCCACCAAATATTTTTCTTCCAACTGTGGGAACGTTTATATTCCAAATGTGTCGAATATTAAGTTGTGAGACTAGACCTAATTGCTTTAGGAAATTAGAATCGACACATTTGCTTAAGAATGACCACTACTCTCACTATGGTCAATTATGTAAGTCAAATCTGATTGACTTAGAGGATCCGCAATTATTTAGGTTATTACTTCGTGATTCTAAGTTCGTATTTGAGTTTTTCCAGACTCTAGGACCTAATAATTTGGAAGCGACCTATGAGGAAATGCATCAGAGGAAAATATTTTATTTAGACCCTTTCATAGAACCTGAACCTGAACCACAATTAGATATAAATATCTTAATCAGGAAACTAGATAAGGGCATGCTATCCTTGTTCACTTTCTTGGGTTATTGTAGTTTCCTTTGGTCAGCTCTATTTCGTTTTGAAGACCCACAGTTATTTCGACTGTTACTTTATGGTTCGAGTTGACTAATCCTTTCCGATGTCTGGCTGAAGACTTTAAACTTAGCACTTATTGGGAGGTAACCCAACATTCATGCGACATGGTAATATCTTTCCTTATCTCTTTTGCTTCAAATGGTAACAGTTTCTCCTTGTTCATGCTTTTAATTTCATCTTTAGAAGATTGAGGACAATGTTAGATTTAAGTTTGGGGGTATGGGAGAAACATTTTAGTCGCACTTTTGAAACTTCTAGCGTCACATGGTATCCGGTTAGCTAAGTTTACATACTGTTTCTCACCGAAAAGATAGAAATTGGAATGCTAGAAATAACAACTTATTGAGACATTAGAGAAAAAGACATTGAGATCCTTGAAATTCAGGAGAGAACTTGTTCCTTTTAGAGGGTAACCGTGATGGACCTAACCATACATGATGGAAAGGCAAGTAGGTCAGAAGGAAATGCCAGAAAGACGAAGCAACCTCACAATGTAGTCTTAGTTACTGGATTACGACTCTCTCTCAGTAGAAACTTATCATCATCAACAAGCGGAGTGACATCAAAATTTATGAAAAAGTTGAAGACGTTTAAGGTTTAGAAGCAACAATAGAAAAGAATAATTCAAAAATCAAAGTTGAAGACTTAGTTACAAGAGCAAATGATATAAGTTGTTGAAGTTCATGATACCAAGACGTCACAAGTTGTGAAGATCCAAGTTCTAAAGTCCTTCTCTCATGGCCATTTAAATTTTTGTCTTGTAATATTAGAAAAAAAAAATGAAAAAAAAAAAGAAAAAAAAAGAAAAAAAAATGAAACATCATTACGTTCTTTTTGTTCAATAAGGCCATAGGGAAGAAGAAATTTATAAGTCAAGCAAGAAATCGAAGAGAAGAGTTAATTGTCAAGGTTCTATGAGGTTCGAGAGTTTATCATCAACAGTTAAATACCGAAGATGGCGTTGTTTCTACTGGGCACTGTGAGAGAGTCGAAGAAAGATGCATTTTGGTTGCTTTGTTAGTCTGCTTTCAATCTGACACAAGATCTTTCTAGCACTGGTTTAACTCATCACACGTAATTAGTCCAGCTATATAGCAGATGTCCCTCTCATTTTTATCTCTCTCCTAATATTATCCAGCTGTAAAGCAGCGGACGCATCTTACAATGTTTATCTAGCTGTATAGCGGATATCTCTTTATCTAGCAGTCGTGTGGATGTGTCTCCCCTTTTCTTCAGTTAGCTTTAGAGCTGACACCTTTAATTTCTCTGGCATTCTAGTTACTTGGAGATAGGTTGAGAATAAGCCCTCCCGAGACTATAACTCGGCCACTAGGGCCACCTAGGGGTTTAAAGGCTTATTGCATACGCTAAATGCAATCGACGATGACTGCGACAGTGAGTTAGGATTTCATTTTGTAGTTTTGATTTGCTTGGGACTAGCAAATAATAAGTTTGGGGGTATTTGATAGACGCATTTATATGTCTAATATAGCCCAATTGTATATATTGTTAGTACCCATTTTTGTACTTATTATGGTATTTTATTTATTTGTAGGTGTTTTTAGAAGAATAAGGTTTTGCGGCGAAATTGGCTGAAAATGCGGCGTTTGGACCTCCGTTTTTAGAAGAATAAGGTTTTGAGAATATTATATTAGTTATGCGTCGTAGTAGTGAAGATTTTAATTGTCCATATATTATTAGCAATGTTCAATCTACTTACTTTGCAAATAGAGCTTGATGATGAATCTCCCATCGCTTGTGAAGCTTTAACCGTGCTTGATTGATCTATTTTTTGGTGCTTTCTTTCTTGGGAGAAGGATTTTTATTGTTTGGTGGGTGCTTTGTGTAGATTTTTCCAAAGGAATAGGGGGTATTATATAGAAATGAATCTCCAACGGTCTTATTTTTCAAAAAACTAGCCGTTTTTTTTAAATTCACAAATACCGGCATGGTCGCAATTATATATTCAATGTCGGTACAATGTACCGGCGCTGAACCATGTTGTTCAACCATGCGGGTAAAAGTTGCATATTTCTCTGTGAAGAAATTCACTTATACCGGCATGAACATCTAATGGTAAACTATACCGGAACTTGGTGCCGGCATCCTATGTCACATTTACTTCAATGCCGGAATTTGGGTGATTTCAAAAAAACTAGTCATTGATGTTTTTCTCTATATAAGGAGAGCTAATACTTGGACCCAAAAGCCCAAAACTCGGGTGTTCTTATATATCTCCTTGAGCCTCTTAACTTAGAAACCCTAAACCTAGAATAATCATCTATAAATAGCTTAGTATAGTACCTAATCCCACATACAACAAATGGCATCGTTCGACTCCGAGGAAGATTTAGCAATCACCCAAGCATGGTACGCCGAAACTCGTCCTTCAACTATAGATAACAGCACGCGGGATTCCATGTGGTTGAATATTTTTAACAAATTTATTCACGATTACGGTAATCCGAAATGAAGAACTGCCCGCCAAATCGAGCAACGACACGACATCATCCTAAATGCGGTGGTTGAGTATCTAAAAATGAAACACCGGATCGAGCACGCCATCCGCAATAGATTGTCCCCTCAACAACTTGTAAATGTATTTATGATTAATTCGACACAATTCACTCTTTTTCAATTTTTATGTAACAAACTAAGTTTTTGTGTTGTTTTTGTAGCATGAAGCCTTGAAAACGCGTTACTTACAGGAAAAGGGAGAAGCATTCATGTTTGATGCCAACGTGAACCACATTGTAAGCAAAGTCACGGAGTACCACCAGCTGGGTAAATCGGATACGGATTCTTCCTTAGAAGATTGATAGGTTTACTGGTATTTGGTTAGGTTTTTAGGGTAGTTTTTGGTAAGGTTTTGTGGGTACATCTCTATGTAAACCCTCACGAGACTATAACTCGTTCACTTGGGTCACCAAGTGGTTTAAAAGCTTGATTCACGTGCTAAGTGCATTCGTGCTTCTTGTGACAAGTATTACATTTGAAATAAATTATATTTCCGGCTTACTTTGTTAACATAATTCAATACCGTTAGGTTTCCGGCATAGATACTATATATTATCATATGCCGGAATTTAGTGTCAAAAATCTGTGTGCAATAAATCATGTTCCGGCTTTGAAACTATATACATTATTGTGCCGGTAAACACTACCGGCATGGTCGAACATCTTCCGTTCAATGCCGGAATTTAACATTGAACGCATAACGACTATTTTTTTTAAACAATAAACCAGTAAAGACCATTTTCGGTGTGGGATCTAAGTTACTGACAATGCCGGAATGATAAAGTGGAAAAGAGCCATTTTTTCCTCATCTATTTAAAGGAATGGATACACCCATTGCACTTGATACCTCAAAAAAAAAAGGTGAGCTTCAACACATATCTCTGATGGAAAATCAATCACCAACTACCGATTTCATCATTTCCATGAAAAAAGAAAAACTTAACAAGAACAAATTATCCATCCGATAGGAAATCAATCAGCATCCACCACCAACTCAATTCCCATTATACTAGAAAAACATAGAATTAAGGAGAAAATCACCAAGTCAATTACCACAATGGAAGAAGATATACTTAGAAGGAAAAGAGAAGAAGAAGAGGCAGTAATAGAAGCAAAATATCTAAAAGAAACTAAAGAGATATACGAACGTGTAAAACAAGCGAAGCTAGAAGCGGATGTGGAGGAAGAAACCGAATGGATTAAAAATTTCTTCATAGTATCGGATTTGCCGGAAGATCACCGCCCTTCAAACCTTTTTTGGGGTCTTGTTGCGGATGGTCCTTATATGTCGAGGTTATATGACGGTAAGTGCAAGAAACGCAAAATGGATTACAGGGATGAGTTTTTAGCGAATCGGACAATTGTTTCATAAAATTATGTCGCAAATACAACGAGTTTCTCGCAAGATACAGAGGGAATAGCTGGCAAGCTCAGGACGCATATATCAAGTGGAGAAAATATCCTTTTAGACATTTCGAAGCCGCTTTGTTTGTTGAATCTCATTACAAGAAATAATGCTAGTTGCAATTTATCTTAAGATCTTTCATTTCATGTGGAATGTTGTTTATGTGTTTAATGTTTTTAAGTTTATTTTCTTAAAGGCAAATTTGGGTCAGTTTGCTTTCTTAAACCTTTTGGTGGTGCGTCAATAATGAATCAAGAATCACTACCTGTATAGATTGTTAATAAAAAATCAACGCTGATAGCGTATACATAAATTCAGTTAAATACGTCAGACTACCGGCATAGATTATGAAAGTTCGACAACGCCGGAATTATGAAGGTTTGTTACCTTTCAACCGTCATTAATTGAAAACGTTTAAAAAACATAACAACTAATTCTAACTCCTTACTATTCTCCATTGTAACTGTCGCACCAATTATCCCACATTGTAACCATTACAAACTCCCTTAGTCCATTTATGTGACGGTTACAAACTCCATTATTCCATAAAATTGACGTTTATAGAATGGAAACGGTTCCATCTTTCTATTTCTTTGTTTTTACTTTGCTATTCCAAAAGAACTTCGAAAACCACTAAACTCCATTATTTGGTTTTATCCTCTGAACCAAATTCATTCAATTCTTCAAACCCAAAGAAGAATGGGTCCTCGCAAACCTCCTAAAAAACCAAAACCTAATCCTGGTGGTAAATCGAAATCAGAAGCATCTATTGAACAAGATGATGATGAGGAAATAACAGAGATGATGAGGTAAGTGATTTCTATGTTTATTGAAGCATTCTTAGGGTTTATTTCATAATATAAAAAACACAATTTGAAACCTGCATGTTTATTCTTTGTACTAGGTAAAAGGAAATTTGAATTTGCAATTTAGTGAATTTGAAATTGAATTTAGTGAATTAAAATTCCAATTTAGTTTCGGCGTACAATTAAATTTGAATACAATGCCGGTTTATATGTCATGTATCCCCCTTTTATTGCATGTAAGTTATTTGAATACCGGCATAGAAACCCTATAAATTTCAACGCCGGCAACGCTTCCGGCAGTATCGTAATGTTCACTATCCATGCCGGTTTTGATTACCTTATTTTGTTAAATCTCTGTAGACAATTTCCATATTACCGGCATAGGATTTTATTTACATACAATGTCGTTACCGGAAATCCGGCATAGAATCCTTTTGGATTATAATACCGGAACTTATACCGGCAGTATCGTTATGTTCACCGTCCATGTTGGTTTTGATTTCCTTATTTTGTTAAATCTCATTTTGTATGTAGGTCCAAAGCTGCAAAAATGAAGAAAGGAAAGGGAAAAGCTGTTGATGAAGGAAAACCTAAGACTTCTCGCCCTCGACGTAGTCTAGATGATCCGGAACGTGGTAAGGTCATGGTTCAGGAGATTCCACCGGAGGGAGACACAAGCAGTGATGATGATGTAGAGTGGGAGAAATTTGTACCTCCTGATCCATACCGAGCAGGTGGCTCATCCTCACATGGCTTAGGACAACCTGAAGTTGAAGCCGGTGAGAAAAGGGAAAAGAAGCCACCAAAGAACCTCCCAAAAACATATGACATGATTCCTGAACGCAATGATGGAAAACACTGGGGCCAGCCGAGAGATCCGAAACTCTTATTTGACTACAAGGACTCTTGGGCTCGTTGGATCTATTCAACTTATGTAAGAAGTTTGCATCTTGTTATTATATTGTTTATATATGATTAGGTGAATTGAAGTTTGTTTGGTGTGTTTTTATAGGACCACAAGAAAGCCTTCCGTGTTTGACGCCATCAACAAATGGATACATGGTCTTTGGAATTGGAGTGTGAGGCTGTTCAAACGGAAGTGAGAGCATCTGGGTTGTATCCCGCGGTAGAAAACTATGTGGCTACTGATCAAGTGACGGCAAATTGCTTCTTGGAGAGGTTTTTTGCTTCAACTGATACCATGCATTTTCCTTTTGGCGAGATGACCATTATCCCTGAAGATGTCCAAAGAATATTAGGTCTAGGGATCCATGGAAAAGCAGTTAAGAAAGAAGATCACGGTAAAACCCTATACTGGTCCAAGTTCTATGAGCTGATATAAATTTGTTTGGTTGGGACGAGGCAACGACTAAAGAAAATATGTACGTGTCAAAGAATACCATGACAAAGACTATTAAAGTCGTCAAGCTCAGAGATTTGTTTGGAAATACAATGGTCAAGGAATTGAATGTCGAACAAATTCAGCAAACTATCGTTGCTTATCTGTTGTTCCTCTTGGGCATCGCAATATTCCCTGACTCTAATGGTGACAGAGTACATATGAACCACTTACAATACTTGGATCCCTTGGAAGAGGTTCATGAGTATTCATGGGGCACTGCTTTCTTTGCACATTTTTTGGCGGAGATGCGTAGATCTTGTAAGGGGACAGTCTGTCAATTTAATGGGAATTTCACTGTATTACAGGTAATGTGAACTAGTTATTTTGTTTTCCAATTAGTTATTTTCTTATACATTTCATTGGAACGATCTTTCATTTGCGTAGGTGTGGGCTTATGAACACTTCCCAACATTGTTCAAGGAGTACAAATATTTGGAGTCGTCAACGTATGATTTGGAACCACAACATCCTGTATCTAAGAAATCCTTTTTCGACAATAAAACGAAACCCAGTAACAGAATTCAGTTACTCGCCATGAGAGAGGCTTTGGACTCTATCACTGCCGAAGATGTTGTGTTTCACCCATATAGGAACGAAAGAGAAGTTCACTTTGCAAGGAATGACAATGTAGCATTTTACAACGGACCATCATTTCATCCAAAAGGATTTGTTATGCATAACCCTCGCCGTGTGATGGTCCAACTTGGGTACAAACAGAAAACACTTACGGGTAAATCTGATGCCAAATTCTCTCATTACTTTCCTCAATGTCTATCAGATGAACATCATACGCTGGTAGTTTACAAACCAACTCCTCTACTTGTACACTGGAATGAAAGGGAAGAACAACAACTAGTGCTAAATAGGGTTGGTTGGGAATTGGCGGAAAATGATTATGAGTCGGAACCAAGATTCCTCAGAAGTCATTCGAGGTACTCCCATCCTTATATTGTACGCCCGACCACGGAAACAGTGCCTCCACAAGCAGAACCTCCCTCCACAACTCTTGAAAAACTTACTGTACCCGTACTTCAAAACACCCTCACGTTGTTGGTATATAATTCTGGTTCACTTCCTATTATTTGAATATATATCTATAAACTTATAAAAGTTAGCATACTAATGGAAAAATATGACAACAGCGTTCGCGTCTAGGAAAATTGGGAAACTGGTTTAAACTCAAGAACAATAAAGGAGAGGTGCTGACCCCGACAGAAATGAAGACAATCGAGGAAAAGATAGAAAAAAATTGAAGATCCAAATGCAAATGACTTGTGGAAGGAAACGAAGAAGAGGGTTCACAAGAAGCCAAGGACTGAGTGATCTAAGATGTTTGTTAATGTTTCTTTTATAGTATTAGCTATGTCTTTGAACAATCTAATATCGGTTTATGTTTGTTTCTGTGTATTGCTAAACTTTGAAGATGTTTGTTTCATTGTTTTAGGTTTAAAACATCTTAACTTTACATATGGTTTGTTAAACAATCTAGTCTTTGCTTATGTTATTTTGTGTCTCTTGCTAAACTTTGGAGATGTTTATTTCATTTGTTTTTGGCTTAGATCATATTATATTGGTTAATTTATGTCAAACATTGCAATTTTGATGTTTTTTTCTCAGAACCGGCACGGTCGAAATTGTAACAACAATTCCGGTATACTGATTTCTTTCCGGACCAAAGGAATTTAGAATTCCGGCATGGATACGCTTTTCTAGACAATGCCGATACTCTTTATTTTCCTGACACATAAGTGATCTTTCTATAATTCCTGCATTATTAGGAAGTTATTTTCAACGCCGACACTAAACCTGATATCTCTGTGTATTTATGGTGATTTTCCGGCATAAAAGAAAAAAGACTTTCTAAGCCGGGATCAATTCCCGACATTGTAAAGTTTGAATTAAATCATGCTGGCATGTCCATATCATATGGTTTAACGATTACAATTCAAACTTCCAAAAAAACAAAAGGTTCAGTAGCAGTGAACCACACATTTCCAAATTACTCTTCATCACTTTCTAATTTATGAATAGGAATTTCTCCCTTCTCCGGGTTAATTGATAGCTTCAACGCATCCTACAATTGGTGGTTCTCATCATACAATTTCATCCATTCCTCCGAGTGATTGGGGACTATATCCTTGTTTTTAGTCAACGGAAAAACTGGTGGCAATGAAAAATTTTTCTTTACCTTCAGAATAATGAAATGATTCTCGCTCACGAACGCCAAGAAAAATCTTCTCTTCTTAAGAGATCCTTCGCACTTTTGCCACTTTGGCGTATAATTTGTTTGTTCGGTGGGGGAAAAATAATGAACAACACAGTAAAATGTATCCGCCACAAGATGCCCACAAACCAGCATTTTCATCCAATATTCGGTAGGAAGGAACTTCATCTCGTGCTCTGGCCCTAACACTCGAGCATGCAAACTATCAAACCCTTCGTCCTCATCCACCAATTGTTCATAACAGCTCTTCCTTTTCATAAGTTATTCGGCCATCCTATTTCTAGCGTATCAGCATGGTGTCATCCCTTTACCAACCTCCATCTCAAAGATTCCTAATTGTTCGGTCACGGCATGATAGCCACAATTTCCATCTCCATCGAAATCATCCGTATATACCATATACTCGCGAATAAACTCGGGAAGTTGCTCTACATAACCCTCTATTTTGGTATGGTAACGTCTATAAGTCTTACCCGTAAGGGTATCCTTATACATTTTCATATTACCAATTTTCAGCTTAATTATATCCATTCCATCCTCTGCAATCTCTACACTTCCAATGTCTTCGGTATGTGTTGGGAGTCCGTACTTCCTTCCTTGCCTACCCCTTCGCTTTTTAAAAAGGACTGCTTCACCATCGTGTTGTTGATGACTATGCATTGGTCGCTTACCTTTGCTGTCACTTATCTTTGGCGTGACTTCGGAATTTTCAGCTTGATGTACTTGACTTGATGTAGGCTTCTTATTCGGCCTTTCAGTTTTGATATGAAAAGCCTCCCCTTCAACTATGGGTGTGACTTCGGAATGCTCACCTTGTTCAATCATTGTTGGTACCTTCTTAGGCCTACCCCTTTTATTTGGAACCGAAACTTCATCGGCTTGTGGTGTTGATACTATATCGTCATTTGTTATTAACCTGATAGCGGTAACTTCTTCGGCATGCCCCTTTTCTTTGGAACCGGTACTTCATCGACTTGTGGTGTGGATAAGGAATTCCCAGTTTGTTGTTGACTTGATGGCAGTTCCTTCCTCGGCCTACCTCTTTACTTTGGAACCGGTGCTTCCACGAACCTTGCGTCTGAAATCTCACATTCAGTTGGGTCTCGTTTCTTACTTGCCTCGTCTTCATATTCGCGTTGACTCATTGCTATCAATTATTTCCTTTGTTTTCTCCTTGTCGTTTTAGTTTGTGGTCTACCGGGCGGATCTCCCTTTCTTGGATCTTCACTTTGTGCTATCCATGGGCGTGTAATTAGCCTTAGTTGTCTCAACAATACTTGTCGTCTAGCCGAGTTTCCACGTGAGTAAGCTTCATAGAATTCCTTTGCCTCCTTTGTATCCCATGGTGATTGTCCGGGAGCTTCCGTAGGAGGGGTCGAAAGATAGTTGCTTCCAAAACGGATCAATAACCTGAATAGGTATAACTTCTTCATACTTCACAAGCATATGACGACATGGAAGCCCCAATGAAGACATGTCGGGACCAATACACACATCACCCGGTTTGTCGTAGTTTATCTCTTTTTCCATTTCTTTAATCATATGTTTTATTGAGCGGTGCGAGATGTTGAATTCTATTCCTTGGAGCAAATTACCATATCGAAAATGTGATTTCATCTTTTCCATTGAGATTTTCTCAAAGGCCTTCTTGATCCTATCGATATCATCCTTAAAGTATTGCTCCATTGCCTCGGTGACCGTAACCACGTTTCTTTGGCCGGACTGGATGAGATATTTAAATCTCCCATGAGCGGACTCCGCTATACTAGTTGCTTCGTTCCCGTAGTGTCTATACCGATTTGTCCATGCATGCACAATTTTTTCCTTAAACTTATCCAACAATTTATCCCCACAATATGAGACAGCACTTGGATACACTTCGTTATATTTGGTAATAAACATGTTCAATCTCTTTTCATATATATCCTCGGTAAGATACCAATAAACTTTCTCCCAATCCTTTAGAAATTCCAACCACCTTTTATGATTTTCATCGTGTTCTTTGTCCACTCGCTCTTTAATCTTTCCTCTTTCATCTTCTTCTTCTTTAGGTGATAGTTTCTTCTTGCGAACATCTTCCTCTAGCTGAGCAACCATTCTCTTCTTAATATCCGCCTTAGAGGTTTCAAACAAAGCATGAAAATATTTTATCACATTTTGACCTATATGATATGTACATAGGAAATTTTGTGCATCCGAAAATACGTCGGATATAGCATTCATTAGTGCGTCATATTGATCGGTTATGATGACCATCGGAAATTGATTTTCCGGAAAAATAATTTCAATTGTCGTAATGCCCAATGATAATTGTAATCCCTCTCGTTTTCCCTTAAACACCAAACCAATGTGTTGATACCTTATCCGATGTTTGCCTTACGATGTTGAACAACGGCATGTTTTATTTGTTTGTCTTGTAGGTGCAATCCATCATAAGAACACCACAACATGTATGAGCCAATTGTGAAAGCAAAGGATGCGCGATGAGTATTTGAAGGGGTTTGTTGTCCAGTCCTCTTTAATGATACGCGTGCAGTTGTGATCCCAAACTATCTTCTCAAATTCTTGCATAACGATCCTCCCTTCCCATTCCACCCTTCTACTGGTTGCTTGTGCGCTATAAATTGTACTTAAAGAAGAAACGTTCTGATCATCCTTTTCCTTGAATCCTCTGAGAATCACTCTTGGTTTGATACATGCTTTGGTCATTATCTTTATATCCTCGAATTCATGAGGTTTTAGCTTCGCAACTAGGGAGTGACCAACAAAATCTTTCGGATCCCGTTGGTTATGACGGCCAAACCACACTGTACAATCCCATTCCTTTATTTTTGTCTCTTAAATGGAATACAAGCTTAAAGGGGCAATTATCCTTCCTCGTAGGAGTCTTGTATACCCTATTAGTCTTCTTTGGATATACATAACCCTTTCTCTTATGGATATCCTTCTTCTTGTATTGCCCACTTCTCTCGCAAACCATCTCAAAACGATTATTTGAACGTTGAGTATTCCTCACCAACACACACATGTTCTTAAGAGCCGTCTCTTTTGCCCAAGAAATTGCTTCCTCTGGAGATTTTATTCCCTATATAAGGACAACAATGGAAGATTATAAGGTTCATTACAAGCAATCCCCACATAAATTTCTAAAAACTAGGTGAAAAGTATTGTTTGGTAACATGCCGAAGGCATTTTATAGTATCCGGACGTATCCGGACCAAGCGGTTTGGAATTTGTTGGATCAATGTATGTCGCAATCTAAGGAATGAATGAAAAGAAAATTGAATTAGTTCCAAATAAAATAAAATTACTATGCCGGGTACAAGTTCCGGCATGCTCGACGACAGTTCCGGCATAATAAACTCAAAACAACCAAAGCCGGAAACCAGTGCCGGCATTCTCGAGTAATGTTCCGGCATTCCATAACTGCATTTGAAAAAGAGGACCTAATTTTAAATAGTACCGTCATTGTATTTTCTTGAACATAAATACCGGAAATAGTATTGTCGGCATGCTCATTACACAAGATCGACGCCGGAACCAGGAGCCGGCACGGTCGATAATTTAAAAAACACAGCCGGTATATTACTACCAAAATCACTAACTTCTGGATGATTTTCTTGTGGTACCGGCATGCTCCTTTAATAAGGTTCCAAGCCGGAATACAGTACCGGCGTGCTCGATAATTTATATACCACGTCGGTATTTAAGTTCAAAATTCTTTAACTCCTGGATGTTTTTATTGTGGTACCGGCATGGTAAAGTTAGGAGAACCATGCCGGCGAAATATTCCATAGAATATTCGGTGGTAGGTAAAAAGTTAACTGCATGCCGGTATGGAAGTTTTGGTTGAAGACCACGCCGGTAAATGTTTCAAAATGGGGGATATTGTTAGCCGGCATAGAAATAGTATGAATACCATGCCGGTATTGATGGTGCTGGCATGGTATTCAAACTATTTCTATGCCTGCACATAGCTTTTTCAGTGAACAAAATGGTGGATTCAAAAAAAAAAAAAAAAAACAAATTTTCGCCCTCTTAGCAGCATTACTTGTGTATTGGGGATGCTTGTATGTTGAACTGGTTTACTTTCTTGGGTTGGTTCTTCAACATACACTTCATACTCACAAAAATCATGATCCAAAGGTGTTGGTTCTTCATATAATTCCAATTGTGAGTTGTTATTATTAACCGAAGATTGAAGATATGCTTCTTGTTGTAGTTGATGCAACAACTGCAATTCTCTCCTTACAATCATCTTCCATTTTCATAAAAAAGTTCCCTCTCAAAAAAAATTCCCTCCTTCTACTCTCATCCCACTCACACAAATTCAAATAAAAATACACATTAATCTATCCCCAAAATACTTAAGATTTTTACTATTTTTAATTAACCACTAAACCTGATTAGTGAGCGGTGAATTAGGAATTAAAAAATAATTAGATAAGGGGTGACCCTGATTTGATATTTGATCCAGTTTTTGTCTTTTTTTTTTTCCCAATTAATTTTGATATCCCCAATTGCGCGTTGAATATCTAGCATATTGTTGTGCATCTTTTTTGGATATATGAAGATGAAAGATATATTCTGAAGAAGAAGATAAAAATATCACGTGTCATTTTTTTAGGTAAGAAAAGATATTTGATACGGCTTCAATTGGCTTCGAGTAGTTTTGGATTAGTATCAAGTCTGTTAGATTAATAGTTAATCTACGCTTGAAATAAAACGTGGCAGATTAAGTCAAAATGTGAAGTTACAATAACCGGAACCAAATTAAATTCCTTAGTCTATGCTCCTAAATTCGACATTTTTTAATTTTCTTTTTATATTTCTTATTTATAATCCGTCTAATAATTTTAGATAGTTATTATTGCTTGCATTTTTATTAAAATAAAATAGGTAATTAAGGATAGTTAAGTAAAATATTATTGTCAGTTTTTTTGAAATCGAGGGAGTATCATATTTTTCTTATATATCATATTTTTAGGGGTATAATTGGAAAGCAAATTAGAATATAACATATTAAAAAAATCCGTTCCTTAGAATTTTACAATTTTTATCTCGTTGGAAAGATTTTAAAGGAAATCTACGCAATGAATACAAACAATAATATCAAATTTAGAGTTTTTACGAAAAATTCGGAGGTGCTTATCCTTTTAGGCACAATTTTCGAAAATTGAGTGCATAACCATTATGCAAACCACCAGAAAGGATGCATAACGCATTATGCAGCCATATTTTGGTTTATGCATCAACTAATTTTCCGTGGCAACTAATAAAATGATGTCCTCCTTCCGTTTCAAGAAAAGTAATATTTTCACTTTAAGCATAATTTTCAAAAATTGAATGTATAGCTATTATGCATACCACCACAAAGGATGCATAACACATTGTGCAACCATATTTTGGTTTATGCATCAACTAATTTTCTGTTTCAGGAAAAGTGATACTTTCATATTTTTTTTCCGGGAAAAGTGATATTTTCAATCCGATTTAGAAAAAGCAAAACTTTCACTCCGTTTCAGGAAAAGTAATACTTTTGCCTTTCCAATTTCCCTCTATTTCAGGAAAAGCGATATTTTCATTTTTTTCAATTTGAGCTATTTTTTGGCAAAAATAAAACTGTGAAAATATCATTTTCCCTGAAACAGAGGTAGTATACACATATCCGGCGAAAATTATTATTTATTTCGTTTTTTTTCGAACGACCCTCCCCACCATGACAGCCGTGTTCAATTTTTAGTACTTCTTTCATCTCACAGAAGTGATATCTTTAATTTTTGTATGTTAATTTTCCAAACAAATCATTACTAATAATCAATGTTAACTAAAATTTTCTCTAAGATATATAAAAAAAATTGATAGTCATGTTCGTATTTGTTGCTAGGCCTTTTTTTTTAGTTTGTGAGATATTACAATTCAAAATCTTAACATGAGAAAAAAATACTTAAAAAGTATTCTCTTTCATATTTTCCTTAAAAGTTGTGCGAACACCAAAAATTTCTCGATTTATGGGAGGTAGAAGTATATAATAACGGAGCTTTGACGTTTATTTGTTCCTCAACTTTGGGCTGACCGACTGGAGGGACCGAAGGGAAAGAGTTCTTTTTAAGGTCACTTTTTTGTAAAATGCAGAGTAATGTAAATGTATAATTTGATTAAAAAAAGTGAAAATGGTTTGGTGTGATCAAAATTTGGTTATTTTTTCACTAGACAAAATTGTCCCTCCCTTTTAGTCTTATTATTATAGCTCCTTATGCAAACTATTTTTTCAGGGGTGTGATTGACAAGCAAACTAGAATATAACATATCTAAAAATCCGTGGCTTGAAATTTTACAAATTTTATCTCGCTGGAAAGATAATAAAGAGATCTACACGATGAATTTTTTAAGGATATAAAATCATCTACACAATGAGTACAAACAACAATATCAAATTTAGAGTTTTTACGAAAAACTCGGAGATGTTTATACTTTTAGGCACAATTTTCGAAAATTCAATGCACAACCATTGTGCAAACCACCACAAAGGATGCATAACACATTATGCAACCATATTTTAGTTTATGCGTCAACTAATTTTCCGTTGCAACTAATAAAACGATGTACTCCCAAGTGTTTAATTAACCTACGACGAAATTACTTTATTATAACTAAAACAATAATTATAATGCGAAAAGTAAAGTAAAAGTACACAATAAGATTTAGTTAACGACGAATCCGTAAATGCAGAAAAACCCCGAGACCTAATCCAGTTTTGAATACTCTCAAAATTAAGCCGCTATACAAAGACTATTACCAACTTCGTATAGTTGAGACTAAGTAAACTAACTTCAAGTTACTCAGTTCCTTCAGTATACCTACGCCTATTACCAATCTGGTCTACGCTCGTGAATCCTAAGATAGAGTCCACTATCTTAAATTGCTTCACCCACAATGAAGACTTATAGCACTCAACTCCTTTGGATCGTATTCCGAAACAGTAAAGGACTAATCTGTTTTCGGTTGCCACTCTATCAATTCACATATCAACAAGTAAATTAGATATTGTTGAATTACAAATGCACTTCCGTTTAATCAATATAAACTCCTTTGTATCGGTAAGATCAACCAAGATATATAGACTATCAAACATAATCATTTTTTGTTCATAATCTATCAAAGTAGATATCAAAGAGAAATATCAATAAATAGATCATTGATCTATACTTCAAGCTATAAGATGTCTATCAAGATAAACAAGCTTGTCGGATCCCAGACGATCAAGTGTGCACGAAGTATAATCACAAGGATCAAAATACCAATCTTCATGTCCTCAAATCTTCAGTCTTCAATGTACCTGCACAAACATCTTGATTCCCTTATTATAATTCACGCACGGAAAAAAGTCTGTAAACAATGGATGATCACAAGTCATATCTTCAAACCTTCAATCAATAAAGATCAGATCTGAAATCTTTGATTTTTGATCTAGTTCGAGTAATCTTATATCATAAGGGAAGGATCACGCAGTAAACAAACTAGGTGCAATCAAGATCCAACCTTACCGTTAGTCAATCAAATAAATAACCAAAAACTAAAATAACAATAAGATTTAGTTTCCCACCAACAATACTACTAAAAACTTCTTGATCCCGAAGAAGTGATTAAATGAAGCGTCATAAGAGATTTCACCTAATTAGATACTTAATTAAAGAAACATTTATTAACAAATATCAATTAAATATTTACTATTAAATTTTAATTAAACGTGATCATTTATAGAGGTAGGTTTATGTTCTGCAAGTGTAAATTTGATCGTTCTTTATCTAGCCTAATTTGTCCCAACTTTATTTTGTATTCTGGAAATGTAATCAATTTTTATTTTAGTTCTAAAAACCGTGATTTGTTCGATCGGGTACTATAAAGATGGGATCCCATTTGGGTGATCCAGCGGTCATGATCATATTATCTTGTGTGATTTAGTATCCTCCTCAAAATATTTGTGTTTTGTCCTTACCAGTTGTGCTAAAAACAGCCAACTACATCTATCACAATAAAATGTTGCCCATTTTGTAAAGACACAAAACTATTATTGTCCACTACTATTTACTAACATCCACCACCGTACGTAAAAACCAGCCACACCCACTATTTATTCTACCACCAGTAATGTTACCACCTCCACCACTCACGAATACCAGCCACTGTTTCCACCACCCATAACTTCTTTCACTACCACCATTAAAAATTATTAATATAATTGTTAATCGGGGTCTCTATAGTGTAGTGGTAAAGTCATTGGGTGATGATGCCAGTTACCTGAGTTCGAAACTCGCCAGCACTAATTTCTTTACCGATCAATATATATATAGTTTTTAATCAACTTATTTATTAATAAATATATGTATTTATTAGATTCATTAAATGAACATTTATCATGAAAAAAATAATTAATCATTCATCATGAGCAACTAATAGGACACTAATTAATAAAGTATTTATAATGGTTAGTTGAAAAAACCTCTACCGTAGATTTATCTCCCTCTTAGACAAATCTCAACCGCTCTTTATCTAGCGTAACTTAGCTTGGTTAAGTTTGCCTATGTAAGTGGTGGTCCAGATTTGTCTAGAGAGAAGATAAATCTACAGTCATAGTATGTTCAACTTAAATACTCCCTCTGTTTCTGGAAAAGTGTTACTTTCACTTTTTCAGTTTGGCATATTTTTAGGCTAAAATGAAAAAGTGAAAGTATCTCTTTTCCAAAAACGGAGGTAGTATTAATTAGTATAATTGTTTTATTAATTGGTGTCTCATTAATTTCTCATGATAAATGATTTATTAATTTTACATCATAAATATCCCTTAACTAATATTAATACATATCTCCATTAATAAATAATTTTTACAAAAATTATTTCAATAGATATTAGTGGTGGCGGTGGTAGTAGAAGAAGAAGTAGGTGGTGAAAGCGGTGGAAGGTGTTAGTATGTGGTGGAGGCGGTAACATTAGTTTTGGTGGAAGAAATAATGGTGTTGGATGGTGTTAGAACATTGCTCGATTGAACCCACCAAGCGTTGGTATGTCAAGTTTGGTTGTCATATTTTAGTGAATCAAAACTCATGTTAAGAGTCGCTTGATTATGTACTAGAGTTAAACTTCGTATAGGTTAGCTTGAAAGTATTAGGATATGAGACATTACAAGTACTGCGAAGTCTTGAAGATTTGAAGAAGCAAGGATCTACAAAGACAACAATCATCCTTCTACTTGAGGTTAGTGATATTTGACTTGAACTGTTTCATTCCCTAACGTATCTTTCAAGTCGTGCATATTGAAAACATAACTGCGAAGCATGTTTGAACTCTAGATAGACATAGTATTACGGAATACAATACGAGGTTTATTGCTTAACCATTAAACTTTGCAGATAAGACATCGCCATAATCATTTGAATGTCATTGTGATTATGTATGGGTATAAGGTGAGGATTTCATCCTAGGGAACAATGTTTACATGTGATCTAAGGAAGTAAGTTCATAAACTTGTTTGTGGACCGAAAAGGAAATTGCCGGGAGTTATTGGTTTTGTTATTCATTTCATATCTTATGAACAACCAATATGTGTGATAGAGTATAACCGCTCACAACTTGTTGTGTTCTTGGTAGAACTATTCACAAAGTCCTGACTTTTGTATTGGTATAACTTTTATTATTAAAACCAATCTTAAGTAATCACACGATATGATCGGATTGTATATTCCTTGGGGAAAGGGAATCGATCCTTGTTGGGGAAAGGTAACCGATCCTTGTTGGGGGTAGGGAACCGATCCTAGTGAGGGAAAGAGAACCGAACCTAAGGGGTGAGTGCAATAGGGAACCGATCCTTGTATGGGGTGCAACAAGGTTTATAGCAGAAAGGGTAACCGATCCTTTGGACATGTGCAACACATATGAGTTTAATGCCATACATATGTAGGGAATCGATCCTAGTACCTAGTCAATCGAATCTTTGGGAAGCTAGTGTGACTATGCATAGTACTCACATGAAGGTAGAACCGAAACTTGTTTTGGTAGAACCGTAAACCCATGATTGTGATTGAATGTTGGTTTGATCAACCACATAGTTCTTGAAAGTCAGATGAACCAATTCTAAACTTGTTTGGAAGTGTGGAAAATCGGTTTCAAGGTTGTAAGTGTGAAAGAGAACTTACAAAGTAAAGATGTCGACAAACTTTGAACACGTGCTGTGAATGTTTATTTATATAATTGTTCAAAGATATTCCTTAAAGGCTAATGGAAGAGAATCCCAGGATCGAAACATAAGTAAGTTAAGAATCTTTTAATTAAGGTTATTAATTTAACTTTGTAGGGAAATTATGAAATTAATAATGTGCATTTACTAATTAGATTTTCCGAGAGATTTCGATTATATTTTTGGACAGAGCATTTTCAGGAATTATGAAAACCGAATCTGTGCATTTATGAATATCTTGAGAATATTTTCGGTTTTGGAAATTCCTTGGTGTCCAAACTTCCTTGTCTATAAATAATCGAAGTTTGCCGTTCTAGCAAACTAATCCTTCGTAACAACACACTTCCTCTCTTGTCTTTGTTACTGGTGTATCCGCCTATCGGAGATAAGAGTAATCTAATTAGGTGAAATCTCTTACGGCCGCTCGTTTTAAAATATTTTTTGGGATTGAGAAGCTCTAGCGTGACCCGTTGGTGGGAAACTAGATAATTGCGGTTTATCTTTGTTTTCGATTGATTTGATTGACTAACGGTGGTTGAAATATGATTGCACCTAGTTTGTTTATTCTTGAGAATCTTCTCTTCTGATATAAGATTCACTCAAACTAGTTCAGAGTTTCGACATGTATCTTTAGACTATCTAAAGACGATCTTGTGATAATCCATTGTTAACAGACTCCGTTCTGTGCGTGATTGATCACAAGAGATTCAAGTTATTGTGTGCAGGTGTTTATTGAAGATTTAAGAAGATTTGAAGACGAAGAAGATATTGAAGATATGACTTGGGTTTTATAATCTTTGGTGTGCACAATACTTGTTTGGGAAAAGAGGATCCAATTAATAATCGGTTTATCCTTGTGGTAGATTCGATTGATGAATTGAGTTGATCGGCATCAACACGAATCTTCGGATTAAAGGTGTTGTTGGCTTAATCTTAACCGATTACCTTTGGGGGATTGAACATAAGATAGATCTAGACCCGACGAAGGAGTTTATGTTGAGATAAACGGAAGAGCCTTTGTCTGACTCATATCACTTGGTTGAATAGAGTTGATACCAAACAAATTTCTTGTTCCTTTACTGTTTGGAATATGAACCAAAGGGATTGTTCCAAGTACGTGACTTATTCACAAGTCGGAGGCGTGGGAATACAGACGGAACTAGGTACACTATAGAGTTAGGTACTTGGTATCAACTATACGAAGTTAGGTGTAATTTTTTGTAGCGGCTTAATCCTGAGAGTATTCAATTCTGGACTAGGTCCCGGGGTTTTTCTGCATTTGGAGTTTCCTCGTTAACAAAATATTGTCGTGTCATTTACTTTTATTTTCCATACTATAATTGTTTTATTACAATTAAAGTAAATTACACAAACGTTAATTCATATTTACTTGATAAGCAATCTTATTGTGTTTGGTTAAGTCCGAAACTTTATATCAAGTAAACATACTTCGTTGTTGTATTGTCTCGATATCGTATCCATAGATGATCATACGAAGTGTGAACCGATTAGTTGTATTCTCTCGAATCAGTCCATAGACAATCACTTTCGGAGAAAGGGCTTATAGGTAAGAAAAGTTTTAGCTTGAGGTATATTTGGGTACCCTCGCCTTTTCAATTGGTATCAGAGCAGGCAAACACGAAAAGATCTAACAATCTGTTTTTGATGCAATCAAACCTATAAGATATGGGCCAAGGCAAAGTTAAGCGAGAGCGAAGACTTAAGAAAGGCTCAGTTAACGTATCGCAAGACGTTGAAAGTTTTGATTTTAAGAAATGCTTAAAAGGAGATTCTTCATCAAGTTCTACTTGCTCTTCTGAGAATAAGTCTGAGTGTTCTCTAGACGACACTAAGTTAATCCCTGTATTCGAAATCAATGATTCAGACTCTGAAAAATATCTTTTTAATAACGAGAATTTTTTGAGTTCTATGCTTGAGATTTCTGATGAAAGATCAAGTGTAAAAACATCTGAACTAAAGGAATTAAGCAAACAATTTCTTTTCTTTTTCTAATGAACTTCTTTCAACACTTGAAAGAGAACGAGGTTTAACTTTAAAGTTTGAAAATCTCAATGAAAAGCATAACTTGATGGAAGAAGAAAACTCACAATAATTGCTTATTTACCAAAAGGTATTTGAGGAAAATCGAGATGTTTCTAAAGCAATGAAAATTGAATTTGAAAGGATGCATCAAGATCACAAGAAGTTTAGGGAAGATAGTTCTCAACTAATACAGGGTCTTGAAGAAAAACTTGTTGAATCTGATGCAAGGATTAATTCTCAACAAAAGAGTTTTGAAGAGAAAGAAGGTGAATATATCTCCCGAGAAAAACGCCTTGAGGCTGATCTAGCTAGTGCTCTTGATAAAATCAATATGTTGGAAGAAGAAAATTTGGAACTGAAAAAATCCAATGAAATCTCAAACAAGTTAACCTCAATGTTAGAAGCAAGTAGAAATCATCGTGATACACGAGGATTATGCTATAAGGGAATATATGCTTCAAATATTAGCAAAGAGGTAAAATTTGTTAAAGCTACAAATTCTTCTCAATCATAGGCTTCCACTGATGACAAAGATGATCTTATTTCTTGTAAAGAAGAAAAGTCCGTCAAGCCCAAGAATAATGTTCAACCAGCAGCAATCAAAGAGAGTACATCTGCTAATGTCAAGAAAGCAACAACGTTGAACAAGGATCAGAAGAAGAAGAAAACTCGTCATGCTCCAATGCAAGAGGATCCACAAAGAGGTAACATTAAAACTCATACTTTGTATATTTATACTAAGCATTGTTTGTATTGTGGTCATAAAGGACACTTGCAATGGGGATGCAAAGTTCGTAAGATGCAAGATGCACTTTCTATTGTATCAAACGGATTGGCTAAGTTTTCTCCTCATAAGAACTCAGATCGGTATTGTCCTAAGTTTAGGAAAAAGAATTATTATAATGATAGTTCAAATTTTGCATATCACTCAACAAGGTCGCTTCATAAAAGACCCAATTATAGAAAGAGAGATAACTTTTTAAATGAAAAAACAAGATCTGATGTTCCAAATTGGAGAAAGGGTGTTTCACAAAATATTCAAAAGGACAATGATCCTAATGATATGAAGGAGAAAGCTGCTCCTGCGAAACCCAACTCAAAATGGGTCCCAAAGTCATCCATAGCCAAGAAGGGACCAAAAGTTAGTCACAATAATGACTCTCAGCTGTTAATTGTTGGTGACAATGATTACAAGAGTCTTCTTGAAAGGCTAAAGAAAGACATTATGTCTGAAATCTCTTGTACTAGTAAAGGTTGTGATAATGACAATTTTCATCACAAGTCAAAGAAGAAAAACGAGAGATGGAACAAGAGAAAACAAACCAAGCAAGAGGTAAAGAATGATGATTCGGTGTTAGTCACTCGTGACGAACAAGATAAGGATCAACTTAACACAATCTAGTTGTGTTAGAATGTGCATGGTCACCTTAGTGCTCAATATTTTTAAAGGTGAGGAAGCACATGAAAAACTGAGCAAATGATCTCTCGATTATTAAATGACTAATTAACATCTTTAGGGAGATTTATCTTCTTCTATACTCATACCTTCTCTATCTATTTTTGAGCTTATAATAGAAACGGTAATTTTGAGTTGATGATGTTGATATCTACTGATCATATATGTGTAGCTCTTGCTTTTTTGGTCAAAACGAGCCAAAAATCACTGAATTCGAACATCATATGCAAAAGTTATGTCAAAAACAGTTTACTGTTGTGATCCTTCACAAGTAACACTTGGGGGGAGAGATCCTCTGCACCTGTGCAACAAGTTTTGATATTGGGGGAAGAGATCCTCTGCACCTGTGCAGAAAGTTTTGTTATTGGGGGAAGAGATCCTATGCACATGTGCAGCAAAACGTTTTTACCCATAACTTCTTCGTCCGAACTCGGAATGACCTCATTCTTTTTGCGTTGGTTTTGCAATTTAATTTCCTACAAGACGGAGGTAATTGCAATAATTGATTTTATGTTGAATATTTATGGTGTATTGCAAATTGATTTATGGGATGTTTGATTTTGGTTTTACTACCTTAATATTCGATCTCATATATTATGACCCTCATGGTTTGGGTGACTTTTTAATTTAGTGGGATTAAGTTCTATCCCTAGTAGGTAGGCTTTATCAAAGGATTATGAGGGTTTCTAATGAAAACATTATGTGAAAAAGTCACAATATGTTGAATCGGTTTTGGTTTAGCATAAAAACATATGTGTTTCAACGGTTTTCAACTTTTGCTTGCAATAGTTAAAACCGGTTTTCAACCTTTCTCTGGTAAAGGTTGAGGTATGTTGTTATTCTTTTGTTTACGCATAAGGATGACAACGTGGTTATATTTCGATATCAATTCTCCCTGGACGAAGATGCTATCATATTGGAGAAGTGGATGCGAAATTTGAGGTAACAATCTTGTTAGTTAATTGTTTTCCTGTTTAAGAAAAGCCTGAGTTTATATTATATATATTTGTTTCTTTTGCCTAACGAAATTTAGGTTCAATTGATGTTTATTCCATGATGTGTGTGTGGATGTGTGTTTCAATTGGTTCCTGTTAAGAAAAACTATTGTTATCTTGCTTTATTGTGTGGTATCAATCGTTTAGGCTTACAAAACTTCGATACAATTGATGTGTGTTTGTGATTAAATTGGTTCCGGTTAAGAAAAACTATTGTTAGCTTGCTTTTGTATAGTTTCAATGGTTTAGGCTTATAAAATTTCGGTACAATTGATGTGTGTGATTCAATTGGTACCGATTAAGAAAAACCTTTGGTATTTTGCTTTGGTATAGTATCAATGGTTTAGGCTTACAAAATTACGGTGAAAAATATAGTTGGTTGTTTTTGACACGATCAATAAAGGCGGGTAACAAATATTTTTGGGATGATACCAAATCATATAAAAAAATAGTTGTTTTTGGTACCACTGCTATCTTTGGTAACCGTTCGTACGCATGATTTTCAGTATTAACAAAAAACATATAGTTGAATAAATTAATTGACGACCTAAGTTTGTTAAACCTAAACTTTACACATGACGCCTGGGATTAAAAGTTATAAGTGTGCCCAATATTCTACGAGGGATGGGAAATGGTGGTGGTGGAGAAAAAAGTGATATCTGGTGGTTTTGTGGTGCTGGCGGGTATTGATGAAAGCAGAGTAATGCAAATGTATAATTTGATAAAAAAAAATTGGAAATGGTTTGGTGTGATCAAAATTTTGGTTACTTGTTCACTAGATAAAACTGTCCCTCCCTTTTAGTCTCATTATTATAGCTCCTTATGCAAACTATTTTTTCAGGGGTGTGATTGGAAAGCAAACTAGAATATAACATATCTAAAAATCCGTGCCTTGAAATTTTACAAATTTTATCTCGCTAGAAAGATTATAAAGAGATCTACAGAATGAGTTTTTTTTAAGGATATAAAATCATCTACACAATGAGTACAAACAACAATATCAAATTTAGAGTTTTTATGAAAAACTCGGAGGTGTTTATCCTTTTAGGCAGAATTTTCGAAAATTCAATGCACAACCATTATGCAGACCAACCCAAATGATGCATAACACATTATGCAACCATATTTTGGTTTATGTGTCAACTAATTTTCCGTTGCAACTAATAAAACGATGTACTCCCAAGTGTTTAATTAACCTACAACGAAATTACTTTATTGTAACTAAAACAATAATTATAATGCGGAAAGTAAAGTAAAAGTACACAGCAAGATTTTGTTAACGCTGAATTCGAAAATGCAGAAAAACCCCGAGACCAAATCCAGTTTTGAATACTCTCAAAATTAAGCCGCTATACAAAGACTATTACCAACTTCGTATAGTTGAGACTAAGTAAACTAACTTCAAGTTACTCAGTTCCTTCAGTATACCTACGCCTACTACCAATCTGGTCTACGCACGTGAATCCTAAGTTAGAATCCATTATCTTAAATTGCTTCACCCGTAATGAAGACTTCTAGCACTCAACTCCTTTGGATCGTATTCCGAAACATTAATGGACTAATCTGTTTTCGGTAGCCACTCTATCAATTCACATATCAACAAGTAAATCAGATATTGTTGAGTTACAAATGCTCTTCCGTTTAATCAATATAGACTCCTTTGTATCGGTAAGATCAACCAAGATGTATAGACTATCAAACATAATCATTTTTTGTTCATAATCTATCAAAGTATATATCAAAGAGAAATATCAACAAATAGATCACTGATCTGTACTTCAAGCTATAAGATGTCTATCAAGATAAACAAGCTTGTCGGATCCCAGAAAATCAAGTATACACGAAGTATAATCACAAGGATCAGAATATCAATCTTCATGTCCTTAAATTTCCAGTCTTCAATGTAGCTGCACAAACATCTTGATTCCATTATTATAATTCACGCACAGAACGAAGTCTGTAAACAATGGATGATCACAAGTACTATCTTCAGACCTTCAATCGATAAAGATTAGATCTGAAATCGTTGAGTTTTGATCTAGTTCGAGTAACCTTATATCATAAGAGAAGGATCACGGAGTAAACAAACTAGGTGCAATCAAGATCCAACTTTACCGTTAGTCAATCAAATAAATAACCAAAAACTAAAATAACAATAAGATTTAGTTTCCCACCAACGATACTACTAAAAACTTCTTGATCCCGAAGAAGTGATTAAATGAAGCGTCATAAGAGATTTCACCTAATTAGATTATTTTCCTCTTCGAGAGAGTATTACAAGAATAACACTAGTGGGATTTCTTCACACTAAATGCAAAGTTCTATGTATCACGAGACAAGTTCGTAAGAAGAAAAAACTTCACTATTTATAATGATCAAGGTAATTTGGACACACCAAGGAATTTCAAATCCGAGAATATGAAAAGATATGCAATAATTATTCAAGAAATTCCAACTATTTTCCAACTAATATATCGAAATTTCTCATGGACAACAACTCAATATTACTTAGCATAAAATTATACTTTACTAATATATAATCCAGAGATACGCTTTAATTACTGGAAAATTAAAGACATATAAAGTGATATTATGGAATATTTCGGTTGAGATATGACCATGAGTATCAAGGAAAATACTTAAACATTAAGTGGTAAGAGTTTAACACATTTTCAAAAGACTATGTCGACATTAATGAACTTTCCATGTTAACCAAAACATATTCCGATATTTATGCAAACCATAGAGTAATAGACAAATCAGAAATACGTTTTATAAATGGTTGACCTTTTAGGGATCAGTCCTGCAATAGATCCCCAAGTAACGGACCGGTCCTATTACCGATCCTTAGGTAGGGATCAATCCTCCTATATATCTCTGGGACTGGTCTTAGAGTAGATCCTTGTTCAAGGGATCGGTCCTAAATTAGATCATTTGATTCCTTCCAACTACGAAACAATTTTTCGCAAGTCTAATTCCTTAAAGTCGTGTAATTAAGCACAGTTTTCTGGGCACGGAATCAACCCAAAATTCAACACATTAAACTAGTAACGAATTACCAAATAATTACGTTGCAATTATGAAGTTCAAAAGATAAACGTTATATTTCGTAATCTAATACACCAAAATTATACGAAACAACTAGTATATACTTCCTTGACATTTTGATCATAATGTAATGATCAAGTCACCAATACTAGAGATATATTGATACATATCGTATATTATGTTTTCAATATAGGCGACTGGAAAGCAACGCAGGTAGAAATTGTCAAGTCTGTATTACTAACCTCGAACAGAAGGATGATGTGTACATTGATATCGATACGTCTTCAGGTTCTTTTTAGTAACACGAGCTTGTCTCAACATTTCTAATGTTCCTAGTCTAACATAACGAAGCTGACTCTAGTAATCTAATTAAGCAACTTCAAGTTTTGGAGCTAAAATATGACAATCAAACTTGACATACCAACGCTTGGTGTGTTTAACCAAGCAGTGTTCTAAATTTGTTCATTTTAATATTTGTTTGTCAACATATCAAGTATTTTGTAATTCGTTTTGAAAAATTTGTCGCGGTCTTCGGCTGCTTTTCCACTCAGTAGTATTCGAACCATATTCAAGGATATTTTTTTTGATCCATCTTTGATTTAAAAGCAAGATTTGGTGGTCGATATGAGTTCATTTAGCATTCTTTTATTTTAAAAAATAGAAAGCATATTACTTAAACTGTAATCTAAATATGGTCTGAATGTCGGAACAAATTTTATCTGACTCCACGGCATAAAAATCTTGGCTCCGTCACTGGTTTTATATTCTTTCTAGACCTCAGAACTTCCGTATATGATAAAGTTGGTGTTTATTGTATCTTGTTATATATATGTCGTGTTGGTTTCATGGGAACTCTAGTTAGTTTTGTTAACTTATCTCTCTATTTAAAATATCAATTATAAATCAATTATAAAGAAATCCATTGGATCATCCACTCATTCATCAGATGCAAATCTGTTGGATGTTGGGTTGGATGTGGATGTCAAACTTGAAATCCATTATGTATTGGATTGGATGCGGATGAGGCTAACATCGATCCAATTGGGACCATGCTCACCCCTGTCAACAAGTGATTTTGACATTCTCTATATAATAACAGAGTTTTTTGGAGCGTTCTCATTCACCGGAGCTCCACGTTGATTCTGAATTCTCGCTTCTGGTTGATTCTGGCCCCACCATTTACTTGTTTTTTTAGTAATAGAATATTGAATTTTAACTAATAGAATAATATTTTTTCTAAAAATAAAGTAACTAAATCTTGAAAAATCTTTTTCTTGCCTCGCATAACAGAATCTTGAAATCTCCTAACATGCCAATAATATATCAAATCACGATTCCATCATGATAATCAAAAAAATAAATCGAATGATCATCACATGATGAAAAAAATGGATCAAATGATCATCAAATATCCAGTGTCCATTGTCCGTTTACATACACAAAAAATGTTATTTTCCTAATTATATCCCCAAACTATCAATTATATCGAGAAAAAATAAAATTTCAAAAAAAAACCTGATTAGCCCGGTCATAAATCTCTATTCTGCAAAACTTGATTGGCCCGGTCATGAATCTGTTCTTTGTTGGTGGTCCTGCATATCAGTTAGATTTTTTTAGTAATCTGTATGAATGATTTGGAACAAAAATTATGATTTGAATAAAGCTAATACAAAACAAAAAACTGCGCTAATACAAAACAAACAAGCACTCAAGAAACTATGATTTCTATAAATTAATTTTCTTAATTTGTTTTTTTTTTCTATAATTAAAAAAACATAAAAAAAAATGTAAATAAAATCCTTACAAATTATTTTCCTTATTAAAAAAATATTATTTCATGGTTAGTAATTGATAATTAATTAAAAAAACAAATAAAATGTAAACAAAATCTTGAAAATATTATTTTCCTTATTTAAAAAATATTATTTAATAATTAATAATTAATACACGATTTCTAAAATCTTTATTTCATGGTTACTAATTAATTGCGTCTATTTTGTATGAGATTTTATTAACTTAACCGGTTTTTTTTTTCCTATTTCGTCGTTATATATAATTGTAAAATTTGACATGATACTCTCTATATAAAGTGCTGCAACAAGGGCGGAGTCTCATCATTCTCCTGGTAGTTTTTTTTTCTTTATACACGGTTAGGGTTTTGAATATTAAGGTTTATCAATTTTGCTAAAAAAAATGATGGTGGTTATTGACAGTAGTTATTTTGGTTTACAGGTACTTGACACCCAAAGAAATCGGGACTTTCTGGATTTGTTGCAGACTAAAACCCGGAAAAATCGGAAATATTTTCAAGGTGCTTTTTCTCTTTGCACGGTCATATTTTCAAGTTTTCTTTTTTTTTTTGAGCATGATTTTCGTTTTTAGATTCCTTTTCCCATTGGTATTTTGATCATTCAGTAGATAAAATCCTGATTTTTGTTTTTAATGGAACTTTGAGATCTTATCTAATTCCAATCAATTATGGCAGGCATGGCTGAAAATCAGCAGATTAGGAGTCTAAAAGAGTATGTTGATGAGGAGATTCAGAGGAGGGATGCCGCTCAAAGTGGAATGGTTGATGAAACAAGTCAAATAATGAATGGTGCTTGCGCTGAAAGGTCTAAACTCATTCTTGCATATATTATTGCGATGTAAAACACCATAATTATTTTTTATTTTTTTATTTTTTTACACATCAAACGAGTTTTATAATTCGTATTATTGTTTATTTAGGTTGTCGCTGCATCTAATGTTCCTACATCCGGAAATAAAGGTCGGTTCAATTTTTACGACTGATAACCTTTTTCTCTTTTTCTGATCGTGTTCATACGATCATTTTTTTTTATTCTCTTTTTATGTTTTTTTTCTTGGTTGACCAATCAAGATAACAAAAGATTTCTTTGGCAGGGTTGTTTCTTGAGTGTAGGGTGGACGAACTTTTTTTTGATCAGCTAGGGTAGCTAATGAAAATTTTGTTGAGACTACATCATTTGGTCCTGAAGGGACAAAGGATTGCTTCAGCACCTCTGCTGTTGTTGCCTTCTGTTTGGGATTTATTGTTGTTGTTTATATCCAGATTCATTCACTTCCTTGATAAAATCCTCCTGGATTACATATCCTACTTTTATGGAGTTTTTAACATTTCTTGCAGTGTTGAAAAGTCAACAACTGAGTGTATTTCAGATGCTATAGATGGTCACCATGCCTTAGCTACGTTGACAGTGGCTTGCTCTTCAATTTGTACTCACGTGTCTCCTTGAAGCTGCTCAGCCCACTTACGAGAGGTAAGATGCTTCAATTGATTGAAGAGCACCTCCGCCAATATCTCTGGACGAACTATGGAAGTGCTACTGCTTCCTCACTCCAAAGAAAATGTAGTGTCAGTTATAAGATCAACCCCTTTACTGAATGCATTAAGTATAAATCTGTAATATTTTTTGTAGTCCCAACTAATTTGATTGGTATGCTGATTGGTATGCTCATCATACACATTTGTAAGGATATGGTCCATTTTGAACTCCATAAAAATTAAGTGAAATATATATTGTTGACTTAGCATGGCTTTAATCTATTCACTAGATCGCTCATAGATGCGATTTAATGTTGTAGGTATCAGCCGATTGTGAATGCAATCTTAGTAGCCATGGCTCAGCACGTTAAAGCAGGGAAACCGAAGAGTAAATAGTTACTAAATTGCATCATCTGTCGCGAACTCATTAGTGTTTCAAGAGTTAGCTCATTTACTTTTTGAACATTTCAGACCAACGCAAGTGCCTAAATGAAGTTGTTTAGCTCAAAAAGAAATGATCGTTGTTGCTTTTTCATAAGAGAAGATGTTGAAAAGACTTGATGTTATTTGCAGGAAATCTGTTGAACTGGCGAAGTACTTGGCCAATATTTTTTTAAGATAAGAAGATAATTTCAATGTTGTAATTAGTGGATTACATAATGGTTATCTTTGGAGAACAAAGAATAGACCAAGGATGAGAATGTAGCTAGCGGGTTCCCTGTTACCCCATTGTTGTTGTGTGTACTGAATGAAACGCCGACTTGGTGTGGGCTTTCATAATTTTGTTTGGTAATCTGGCTGCACCATGCGCGAATAGGGCAATGGGAATTTGAGTCGGCCTATATGGCTAACGAAAATACATAAGAGTTATATGTTAAAAGCATCAGGAACTATACGACAGGCCTTAATTGAAAACCAATACCCTCATGTGTAGCACAGGTCTTTTTATTTTTATTTTTTTTCCACGGGCACTTAGATGATACTATAACGCAACGATATAAAATGACTGATTTACCTTGGGTTTCCTCCCGTGATTAGTGGACGGATTCTAAGTTACTACCACTTGAAACTAATCTTAAGAAAGGGATTCAATAATTCATTAGCAAGACACACTGACCCGTGCGTAGCACGGGTGGACAACTATTTTCTTAATATTATTCGTTCCGTAGAAAAAAATGAAAAATATTTTCTATGGTGTACTATACTCGGTATAATTCATCTTTATTTTGTTTGATTGCAAAAGTAGAAAAACGTTAATTCTATCCCTAAATCGGGCGAATAGACATTCCATTTATAATTTCCGGGATAAAAATATTGCAACAAGTAAATGTAACTAACCAAAAAATGTAAAATTGTAGATATTTTTAGACATTATTGATTAAAATTATTTCCAAAAGCTTTTTATTCTTTTATGAAATTTATGAGTTTGGTTTCTCTATATAAAGCATTCATGCATGAGCCAATCAGATTTATTTCCACGATGCATCTGTCTTCTAGAATTTTATTTTTTCTTCTTCTTGAGATTTCGGGGTTTTTTTTTTGTCTGATCCACTTTCATTGTTTGTTTTGCATATTATACACCTGTTGTAGTTGTTGTAGCCTGTCATAAGTCGTGGTATGAAGTATAAACTCATTCTTAATATAGTTTTCATTGCGATATGAAACAAAATTATTTGATGCATAAAATAAGTTTTACCTATTATTGTTTATTTAGGTTGTTGCTAAGTCGGGAAAATGAACGTTTGATTGTCCTTTCATCATTTTCTCTTTTTGTGTTTTTCTTTGTTGATTAACTAATCGGGGTTTTATATTATAGGTAACAAAAGATATTTTAAGTACGAAATCAATAAGATGTAAAGGTTGTCGTGAAAAAGAAGGGAAAAACCTAGCAGCCAAGAAGATTCATTTAAGATGATGTAAGATATTTCACTTTCTCATGTATTTCACTATTTTAAAACTCCATATTATATTATATAATTATCAGAAAAGGGGAAAAAGTTTTTGGATGATATTTTGTTGAAGCAGTATGAAGAAGGAAGATCCAGGATTCCTTAGGCTTCTCCATACCCATATATCACATACTATCCAAACTACCCAATGGTGAAGAATCGTCTGAACAGACTGCCCATAATGTGAAAAAAATGACCTTTGCAATTTCTTTGTGTACATTACATTAATGGTCCAAAACTTAAAGGTAATGCATTCTGAAGAGAATAAGAATAATTGTATACTTACCATTGGCACCCAGATAACAGATTCCTCACGCATGTTTCGATCTTGGGTGGAGGCATGAAATCCAATGAAGCATGCAACTAAAAATCCTCCCTGTCTAATTGAATTCACAGTGACTTTACACATCGCATTCCCGTGGGGCCATATATGAAATTGTGGTAAGTTTTCTTTTTTCGATTTTTTTTTCCGACGGTATTGCATGCTAAAATCATTGTTGTATATTCGGTCTTTGGTTTAGAATTGATGACCCTGCTATTAGTTTTGTGCAAAATAACTCAAACTCGTGCGGAGCTATTATTTAGATTAGAACTTACCAGAGAAGTATTGTCAAAATACTTACTTCCATACTGCTGGCTCACAACTGATTTGTGTCCTGCATAGCTATGCAACTAATTTTTCAAAAACTGAAAGTAAAGGGAATTCATAGTTTTTATTAAGATCAATGTTAAAACATTTATTTATGGCGATGAATTCCAGGTGGCCATTCCTATTGGTTACCTGCACTCCGTGTACAAATTTCAGGTAAGAACTCTATTGATAATGAAAGTTCTAATGTTTTAGTGTTGATTTTGTTAATTAAACATTCATTTATGTTTGTGTTGACGGTGGTTTTTAGTTTAGGGTTAAAATCGTAAAACTTTAGTCAAACAGTGACGTCACACTTGAGTAATAATGTCGCCACTAGCACATTTATTGAACCATTCAACATGTCTGCTTAAAATTACCGGGATACCTTTATTATATATATGCCATGCTCCACGGCTGAGCCCTCGGTACTGACTGGCATCATCTCTACACATGTCAGCCACGCATGCTAGCCAACCGTGACAAAGGCATGCTATGTCAGCCACATCTCCGCGCCAAAGGCATGCCAACCATGCCAGCCGCACCACCGTTCCAATGGCATGCCATGCCAGACACATATCCGCGCCAAAGACATGCCAACCATGCCAACCGCACCACCGTGCCAATGGCATCCTATGCCATCCACGTCTCCGCGCCAAAGACATGCCAACCATGCCAGCCGCACCACCGTACTAATGGCATGCCATGCCAGCCACGTCTACGCGCCAAAGGCATGCCAACCATGCCAGCCACACCACCGTGCCAATGGCATGCCATACCAGCCACGTCTCCGCGCCAAAGTCATACCAACCATGCCAGCCGCACCACCATGCCAATGGCATGCCATGCCAGCCACATTTCCGCGCCAAAGGCATGCCATGCCAGCCACATTTCCGCGCCAAAGGCATGCCAACAATGCCAGCCGCACCACTGTGCTAAAGGCATGCCATGCCAGCCACATCTCCGCGCCAAGGCATGCCGACCATGCCAGCCACACTACTGTGCCAAAGGCATGCCATGCCAGCCACATCTCCGTGCCAAGGCATGCAAACCATGCCAGCCGCACCATTGTGCCAAAGCCATGCGGTCCTACCACCATGCCGCCGGCTGCCAAACGAAGGGTTGCAATAATCAACGACTACCCTTCCTTCTGAGATGCAAATCTCAGCCATACAAGTTCGCCACCTAACGCATGGAAACTTCCGTCCCAAGGCCAAACATCACGGTTTATGCAAAAACCCTAATTTTGGCCACGCCTAAAACATGCCAAAGCCATGCGGCCCTACCACCATGCCGCTGGCTGCCAAACGGAAGGTTGCAATAATCAACAACTACCCTTCCTTCTGAGATACAAATCTCAGCCGTACAAGTTCGCCACCTAACGCATGGAAACTTCCGTCCCAAGGACAAACATCACGGTTTATGCCAAAACCCTAATTTTGGTCGCGCCTAAAACATGCCAAAGCCATGCGGCCCTACCACCATGCCGTTGGCTGCCAAACGAAGGGTTGCAATAATCAACGGCTACCCTTCCTTCTGAGATGCAAATCTCAGCCGTACAAGTTCGCCACCTAACGCATGGTAACTTATTGCCCAAGGCCAAACATCACAGTTTATGCCAAAACCCTAATTTTGGCTACGCCTAAAACATGCCAAAGCCATGGGGCCCTACCACCATGCCGCTGGCTGCCAAACGGAGGGTTGCAATAATCAACGGCTACCCTTCCTTCTGAGATGCAAATCTCAGCCGTAAAAGTTCGCCACCTAACGCATGGAAACTTCCGGCCCAAGGCAAAACATCACAGTTTATGCCAAAACCCTAATTTTGGTCGCGCCTAAAACATACTAAAGCTATGCGGCCCTACCACCATGCCGCTGGATGCCAAACATAGGGTTGCAATAATCAACGACTACCATTCCTTCTGAGATGCAAATCTCAGCCTTACAAGTTCGCCACCTAACGCATGGAAACTTCCGGCCCAAGGCCAAACATCATGGTTTTTTCCAAAACCCTAATTTTGGCCGCGCCTAAAATATGCCAAAGCCATGCGGGCCTACCACCATGCCCCTGGCTGCCAAACGGAGGGTTGCAATAATCATCGACTACCCTTCCTTCTGAGATGCAAATCTTAGCCGTACAAGTTCGCCACCTAAAGCATGGAAACTTCCGTCCCAAGGCCAAACATCACGGTTTTTTCCAAAACCCTAATTTTGGCCGCGCCTAAAACATTCCAAAGCCATGTGGCCCTACCACCATGTCGCTGGCTGCCAAACGGAGGGTTGCAATAATCAACGGCTACCCTTCCTTCTGAGATGCAAATCTCATCCGTACAAGTTCGCCACCTAACGCATGACAACTTCCGGCCCAAGGCCAAACATCACGGTTTATGCCAAAACCCTAACTTTGGCCTCGCCTAAAATATGCCAAAGCCATGCGGGCCTACCACCATGTCGCTGGCTGCAAAACGGAGGGTTGCAATAATCAACGACTACCCTTCCTTCTCAGATGCAAATCTCAGCCGTACAAGTTCGCCACCTAACGCATGGCGACTTCCGGTCCAAGGCCAAACATCACGGTTTACACCAAAAGTGGCCGCGCCTAAAACTATGCCAAAGTCCTAGCTTGGACGCGCATAAACCATGCCAAAGCCATGCCGGCTATGCCTCCATGCCGCTAGCTGTCAAACGAAGGTTTTCAACAATCAACGACTATCCTTCCTCCTCAGATGAAGATCTCAACCGTACAAACTTGCCACTAAACTACTTGTGGCAATCTCTTGGATATAGTTGCAACTCTTAGCCACGGTGCCAAAGCCATGCCGACCACGCCTCCATGCTACTGGATGCCAAACAGAAGGTTGCAACAATCAACGGCTATCCTTCCTCCTGAGATGCAAATCTTAGCCGTACAAACTTGACACCAAATGACTTGTGGCAACCTCTGGCTACGCTGCCAACTCCTTGGCCACGTCACATACTTAGCTATGCCAATTATTTGGTCACGGCACCAAACCCTAATTAGCCATGCTAAGTGCATGCGCAAGCCATGCCAGCACCGTGGACACGCCACTGGCTACCAACGGAAGGTAGCCACAATCAACGACTAACCTTCCTCTCAAGATGCAAAATCTCGACCGTCGAAGGTCACCGCCAAGCCAGAAAGCCTCCCAAGCTCAACTTTCCAAACAATAACAACATGCTACACAAAACACTCGAGACATCAAAACATGTCACAAACTGGGGGATGCTCATCAGGGTATTAGTCTGGCGGTTTACAGCGTGCGGCGTACACTATGCCCATTACAAGAAAGTGTCATAAGAGTGAGGCGGTTAGTAAATACAAGAAGTAATGGTGAAACGTTTCCTTCATTATGAAAACATCAATTCCAGGCGTTACCCGTTACCGCTTTCTTCCATTTACTCAAACGTTTCCACTTCTTACGAGACCAGGGTACGTTTCGTTGCGACTTGTATAAATAGGTCTCACATATTTCCACCAAAAGACAAGTTTTGGTCAGGAGAATACAACACTCAGAAATCACTTGTTAGCTTTCCCATCTGTTAGCTTTCCACTTTCTGATACAAGTCGTCAAACAACTACTCTTCCCGAATCAACTATTCTGGTCTCAACACTCTCTTCGCTTCCCTCCCTAGACCAACCCTTCTCCTTCACTTTGTGACTGAAGCAAGTATGGAACGGATATTTCTTGGTTTAGGCCGGATTTGTACAGATTGATCTCTCGAATCAAAGTACTCCCTTGCAGTACATTGTTTAGGGTTTAGACTCGTTTCTCACCCTGACACTCGAAATTACCAAAATCAGCAGAAACTGTTTTCACCCTCAAACAATTGGCGACCACAGTGGGAGATTAATCTATCGGTCACAATATCAATTCCCGATTTCCGATTCTATCTTTTCGACCCAGATATCGAGATGATGGAAGCTGACTAGTCGCCACCTCGGTTATCAGACGACTCTGGAACGACTGGGGACTTAGGAATGATTGGGGACTCCTCACAGTCACGCGCCGCCGCCCACAAAAACTCAGATTTACATCCGAGAGATCCATTTTGTTGGGAGACTCTAAAAAGCAAGTAAGTCTCGTCCGACGAGTTGCATGTTCTACCACTTAGAATTTTCACATAGATGGTAGAAACCGACAACCATGTTATCCCCATGTTTCACCCCATGCTTTCTACTGACAACACAACATTCACAACTCCATGACTCTCCTGGGGTATTTATGCCACATATATTCATAACCAAAAACAACATTATTCTAAAAAAAAAAAAAAATTCATCTAAAAAGAATAATCCAAAACCCTCATCGGTAACAATTATATATCAACCCAAAAATCCAGAAAACCAAACCATAAACTAGGCGCTCTGTTCTCCTTTCAAAAAAATCCTAAATAAAGAAGTTCGGAAGACAGGGGTACATTCAAGGAAAGCCATCTAGTAATGGCTTGCTCTTCTTGGAGAAAGCCTCCTTTGTGCTTTCGAGAGCCGCCCGTTTCAGCTTTAGCTCCGTAGAAAACCTTTCGATCTCCTCCTCCTGCTGTGAGACCTCATCCGTGGAAGGGCCTTCAGCCGCCGTGGTCTGAAACTTTTCGATCTCAGAGAAAACTTCAACAAACCAGGGAACGTTGAACCCGTGGTCTACGCACACATCACGATGGAACTTCCATCTTGAGACCACGTCTGCAGAAACAGTATGGCAAGTCACTTTGCACATGTCGTCAATCGAAGATAAAGCTTCCTCCACACGCTTGACCATCGCAAACCAACTAGTAACATTTTTGGTTGTGGCGATGTGTCCATACCTTTCCCATATCTTGGTATATAACGTCTCGTATTTGGCTGGCACGCTGAAGCTGACGATCAACACATGATCTGGATAAGGAACTAAGTATGGAGGAGCGAAAACAGCGCCTGCAACCGAACCGGCAACTGGCAAGGAATTCCTAACTACAATGGCGCCTGCGGTCGCTGGAGCACTCTCCGCTACTTGAGTCGCAACAACATCTTCATCTTGACCGACCTACATCTCCGGGTCGCCAGGCGCAGCTGCCACGATTGGAGACAAAGATTTATCTCTACGGCTTTCCGCCTCGGGGCCATCTTCGGGAGCGGGTTCTCCATGCGATATCGTGGTTTAGACTTTTTTCAAAAAAAAAATAATGGGAGAGAGAAAGGAAGAAGAAGAATGCATGGAGGACTTACGGATTCACTTTCAGACTGACTAGAAGAAGACTCAGTGCTGCTGTTGGAAGAGCTATTTTCAGAATCTCTAGATTCCGAGATTTCCTCCTTTTCGAGATCTTCTTCACCGCAAGAAGGCTCGGCATTGTCACCCTCTGCCGCGAGAGCCGCTGTTCTCCGAGGCTGAGCATTTCCACCCTCTGCTGCGAGAGACGCCTCTTTCTTACTACGTGCAAGCTGGGAAAAGGCGTTCATGCCCTGGTTAAGGAATAAGGAAATATTTTCAATAACGAAAGAACTGTGCAATCCGACTGAGTGGGCAATAAAAAGAATACAAACCCGAACGTTGGAAGAACTGAAAGTCACAAGGGCCGTTGAATCTGATTGAAAACCACCCGCGCAATCTTTCGACCTTCGCTCCTTCTTTTGGGGACTGTCCGTGTCCGTGTTAGGAGATTTTCGTTTGGGCAAGGAAGGATCCCTTAACAATGGATGTCTTGCTAAAGTTGCAGCAGAAGGCTTACCACAGGTATTCTTCACTATGTCATTCATGAATACATGAATGGCAAGGAACTCGTCCTGCCAAAATATGTTGTACTTAGAAGTTATCATCGGATTTCGTGCCGAGAGCAAGAAGCGGAGACTTATACCCGGCGCAAGAGCACTAGCATCAAGAGAAGTTGTCAACAAGTTTTCTGGAACGACCGACTGACGAAAGAGCGGGACCCCTTGGTCAAATCCCATATGTCGAGCCTCCCTGTTAATGTTATAAGAGACTGCCTGACAAGATCCTCGAAAAAAATACGGTACATAACCAGGCGTGCAACTTCGCATGAACACAACCTCGTATTCTTTTCAGAAAGAAAAAATGTATTTGGAACAGAGGCAAAAGTATCTATTTGAACTATGGATCCATGCAGCAGATCCCATGGACGAAAGTTGATTGTGTAGGAGTTGTCAAGGAAGTCAACCAGTTTCGAGCCAGATCTTGGGCGCCTGTTCACCCAGCGAAGTATCCTAGAACCACCCTAAGACTCGGGAAGTAAAGCCAGCGGTTTGGGAGCGCACTTCTCGAAATGCTCCCACAACCACGCGAATAAAAGCAACATGAACGTACGAGTCCACTTTCATGTAGCCGTTTGAAGTACGCATGTCCGCAACTAGATGATCCAAATGTGTGTATAGAGAACCGAGAAATAAGCCGCCAATGGGGAGAACAACACCTTTCACTAATATGATGGCAAACTTAATGAGTCCCTGTCTTATCTCCTTCTTACCAGAGCCGTCGCCAAAAATGTCCCTGGATAACCAAAGAACCAAGAATGTCGCGACATGAAGCGTACTTGTTGATGGTGGATTTTAGTTTAGGGCTAAAATTGTAAAACCAGATTTAGTGTGCCGACATCCTGCAAAGGGTAAGGCCATTTGACAAACGATGAGCGGAGAAATCCTCTCGTTTTATTTATTTGAAGCAATCCAATAAATATACAAAATTCACTCAGAATGGTGCATGTAGCAACAATCCCAAATATTCAGTGTATTTATAGCATTATTAATTAATGCGTGAGTTGCCTTGTATTTCCTGTGATGTTCTCAGCAGGACTCTCATTATTGGTGCGGCATGACGATTGAGTGTTTACTCTCGGCAGAGTAACACGAATCTCCAAGTGTCAATAGTGAGGTATGCATGAAATACCCGTACATGACATATCATTCTCTAACCAAGAGAACCCTGTGTCGGTGCACTTATATTATCCCGATCGAACATGTTTAATTCCCTAAGGGAAATCTGGACTGTCCATGTCAGTTTCAGAAACGATTACGACCACGCAAGTTGGCCGCATAATTTAACTAGCCTAGACGAACCCTAATAGGAGCAGGCAATCACCATGATGTTCACCGGCGGGCCCCTATGCCCTAACCAGTCGAACACCACGCTATACCCCTAATGCCTGTCAAACGCCGGCCCCAAAGAGGGATGACCGTGTTGCTTTGGATAAGGCTCAAACGAGCAAGACCGCTCAAAGCAGTCTTAAAATCATCATGACCATCAAACTTCACCATCCTGCTTGGACGGATTAGATCATCCCACGATTGATCAGTGAAGCGCTAATGCACACATTGGTGGGCCCACTCCTCACCCACCTGATCGGTTTTCACACGACCTAGCCCTAGAGCAATGAACGCTTGCTCGAAGTGTGGCTGACGTGATGCTTAAAGGGTTGTCGAAATTCCACTAGCGTCTTAAATCGATCACAACCATCCAACTTCACCAGCATGTTTGGATGGCTTAGATCGCTCCTAGGACCATCGGACAAGTACACATATGATAAAAAAAACTACTCATCTTTAATACTCAGTTTCATGAATTATTCACCACTGAATTTCATAAATTAGTAATAAATACTCAGCAACCGGGTATCGGGACCACCACTGAGTAAGCCTAATAAAATGGTGCAAGTGTACTCGACAATGATGCATGACTGAGCGCCCGATGCACAAACGATTATTCAAAAATATGGAAAACGAGGAATCCTACACAAAACAGAAGATATAAACAAATAATAATAATAAAATAGTGGAGAGGCGCCCATGGGCTAGGCCTACCGGCCGGCCGGCCGTGCCCTAGCCAGTCCCATGCCTCTCCCATTATTTTTCTTATTTTATCATTTTCATGAACTCATGAAAACTCCCTCATCTCAACAACTTTCCTTGTTTGAGAAAAATCACGGTTTCTCCATATTTTGATGGACTCATGGAAAATAATATAAAATTAGGGAAAGGTGTGCGGGACCGTGCAACATAGCCGGCCGGTCATGACCAATCCGTGGCCAGTCCCACACCTTTCAAACCCTAAATTTTCATAATTATTATTTCCCTCAACTCATAAAACTCCCTTGTTTCAACAAAAACTCATGGATTCTCCATAACTTCAAGGATTCATGAAGAAATAATATTATAAAACAGAAAAAGGTGTGCGGGCCGGGCAACCTAGCCGGCCGCCCATGCTCAAGCCGTGGCCGGTCCCACACCTTGCAAACCCTAACTTTTCATAATCATTATTTTCCTCAATTCATGAAACCCCTGGGTTTGAGCAAAATTCATGATTTCTTCATATTTTCTCATATATTGCTCAAATCACGAAACCCAAAACCCAACATGGTCACACGACTGGCTAGCCTCTCACGACAATTTTTAATATTAAAACACTTTTATTTTAATATTTTCAAAATATTGATGAATTGAGCATACATGCTGCTCATTCCAACAAAAATCAAGAGTTTCAGCCAAGATGAAACTCTTCTGACAATTCACAATGTTGCTCGAACGCGCATCAGAAAATACTGAAACTCTCAGTATGGAGACAATGACACCACGGCAACACATGCATGCCTTCACGACCGACCAGAGTCATTCCTAGGGCTTGTACAAAGCCGGTCCCACATGTTTTCATAATTCTGACCTAATTTGCTCAATTGCTCATACTGGGCCCAAACTCTCTCCAACCAACTGGAGGATTCTTCAAACGGCCAAAAATTGGACACATGACCACCAAGAGCCGGTCCCATGGCCTCTTGGTCGGTCACCCATCTCTCATACCTAGGTTTTATCACCTAATGCTGAACCCAACAATATTTCAGAAAATGATGAAACCGGCATTTAATCATCATTCTTTCACTAACTATCAAAACCGAGAACCCTGGTGCATGCTCACTCTTGCACTGGGAACCACATGGACGCCCATCATCCCATGTGCTCGGTCCCTCATCACTCATGATCAATTTTCATCAATTTGCCAATCGATGAAGGATTGATCAAAAATTAGGGTTTGAACAAACGCTCATGAAATCAGCATTCTGAGCAAGTTCAAGCATTAAATTATGTTGATCTAGCAATAAGCATCTAAATTAATTATATAATATTCGGTAATCTACCAATATTTTAATTAATATTTTATTGGGTCACATCACCAGTAAATAATTCGCTGAATCGAGCAATACTTTCTCAATTTCCCGAATATTGATCCAACTAACAATATTCAGTAATTTGTCGAATTGAGCAATACTTGCTCAGTTGCTCGTCAACTTCTCAATATTCAGTGATTTACAGAATTGAGCAATACTTGCTCAATCGCTCAAATATTGGTCAATAATTCATTGAATCGCTGAGTATTCATCACTCATGCTCGATTCAACAAAATCTACACTCATTGTCTAAACAGTCAACAACTGACTAATTAAAACACGTCTGCCTTGCAGACTTCACGATTCATGAGACATCAATCACGTCACAAATGGGGGATATCACTTAGGTTTTGGTCTGGCGGCCTACGGCACGTGGATACATCCACGACGAGAAGTGTGAGTAAGTCGTGCAAACGGTTTAAGGAGTTAGCAAAGTAGTGGGTGCACGATCAGTCAAGTCTCCACACGACATGGAACTGACTTTACCACGATCTCCCACTTTCCCACTCTTTCACTCAAGAAACCGTCACACTTACAGGGATCAATGTGTTCACTACTCTGACAATATAAATAAGTCTCTGAATCCATGATTGAAAAACAAGAATTACATCACTAATCATCCACACAGAATTTCTCGAGTAACTACTCTCAAGAATTCATCAATCTACCAGAACTTATTCGAACTCAATAGTTCACCAATTATTGCAGAAACCCACAACACATCCACAATCCTTGATCATCATTAATCCACACAATTCTCAGCTTCCCTCCTACAGATCAACATATCTCCCTCTTTGCGACCGAATTGACTCTGGAACGTCCATTATTTTGGTTTAGGCCCGGAGTCATACAGATTGATTTCCCGAATCTAAGCACCCCCTTTTCAGCGGTGCATCTGTGTGAGGATTAACATTTTGCCCGGCTGAGGAGTATCGACAGCACGCTCAACTCTTCACTTTCCCAAAAAAACGGCGATCCGTTTTTCCCCATTCACACCTCCGCCACCACCTCCACCGATCTCGTCATCAGTTCCGGCAGCACCTCTTATGCTTCCAGCAAATCCATCACAAGTAGCAGCATCAACACCTGAATTAGATCGATTTTCACCTGATTCAGATCCTGAAATCAAGCTTTATAATCATTATCAACTGTTAGTATTCCTCTTCTTTTGATGTCTGTTATAGATTCAATGGGTTTAGCTTTTCAATTGAAAGTTCTTCTTCTCAATCGATAGAGTAAAAAGCTCGAATTTAAGATCCATTAACAATCCTAGTTTCGAATAATAGAGGTGAAGGTCGTGGCGGTGGTGAAAAAGGATATCAAATCTCTGTTATATCAGAAGAAGATAATGGTGGTGATGGTGGTGGTGGTGAAGGAAGATACCATATCTACAATGATGGTGGTGGCGACGGCGATGAAGGAGGTATGTATTTCAATCTATCAATTGATTATCTTCTTTCTCTAGTTTGAGATTCTACTGGTGATGGTAGTAGGTAGATAAAATCATTCATGAAGTTTGTGTCGGTTCAAGTTCGAATGATGAAATAAAACCAGTCTTGAAGATAGTGGTGGTTATGGTTGTTGTGGTGATGGTGGATATTCTGTGTGCTAGTGGTGTTGGTGATGCTGGTGAGGTTAGAACGATGAACTTTAATGATGGAGATTGTGTTGGTTCTGGTTGGAATGATGAATTAAAGTTAGTCATGAAGATAATGGTGATTCTGGTTGTTTGTGGTGTTGGAAATGTTGTACGCTGGTGGTGGTGGTGGTGGTGGTGAGGTTGGACGACAAGTTGCTGAATACTACTTCATCAACTATTGACATTAATGACTGAATCTGTTTTCAATGTACATTTTATTTAAACATTTGATTGCACTAGTATTGGTGTCAATGATCTTGTGATTTTGATTGTGTTTCAATTGTTTACTGGTAATAGTTTAGGTGAATTGTGTTTATTTGGTGTTGTACTGGTGGTAGTGGAAGTTGTTGTAGTGGTTGTGGTGGTGGTGAGGCTCGAATGATAAATAATGATAGAAATGGTAGTCAACAACCAATATTTGTGTATCAACAATAGAAATTGATCTTAGTGTAAGGAGTCAACAACAAATATTTGTGTATCAACAATAGAAATTGAACTTAGTTTAGGGAGTCAACAACCAATGTTTGTGTATCAACAATGGAAAAATGGAATCAATAACCAACATTTGTGTATCAACAATAGAAATTGATCTTAGTGTAAGGAGTCAACAACAAATATTTGTGTATCAACAATAGAAATTGACCTTAGTTTAGGGAGTCAACAACCAATGTTTGTGTATCATCAATGGAAAAATGGAATCAACAACCAACATTTGTGTATCAACAATATAAATTGATCTTAGTGTAAGGAGTCAACAACAAATATTTGTATATCACACAATACAAATTGACCTTAGTTTAGGGAGTCAACAACCAATTTTTGTGTACCAACAATAGAAAAATGGAATCAACAACCAAATTTGACAAATATTTTTGAACTTTTGATTTTTTGGATCAACTTCAGTTGTTGACACCTAATATTGATGGTGGCGGCGGCGGTGGCGGCGGCAGCGGCGACAACAACAACAATGGTGGTGATGTGTGGCGGTGGTGGAATATTATTGGTGGTTGTATTTAGTAAGTGCTGGTGGTGGTGGTGGAGTGGTGGTGGCGGCGGTGCTGTTGGTGGTGGTGAAATGGTGCTGCTGGTGGATGTGAAATAATAGAAAAATTTATTTTTTAATGGATAAGATTTTTAAATGGAAAATAATATTGTAAGTGAGGGTATTAAGGTAATCTATTTTTTAATGGATAAGGTATTTAAATGATAGGGGTATTCATATTGTTGTATAAGGGTATATTTATTGGGTGTCAAAACTAAGGGTATTTAATAAATTTACCCTTCCTCATGATAGGGCTCGTCCACATCAGAGTCGAGGATTATGATATCATCATGAATAGTTTGAGATCCCAACCAACCGCATACCTAATCTACCTGGGGCCAACCGACATCATGCTAGGGCAACGCTCACCTAGATGCCTCTTGAACGTGACATGTTCCAAAGACAGGCCGACCTATCTCTCCTGGTAACATCAAACTTTGTCTCATAAGTTTTATCTTTATTTGTCACCATCTCATGCCTACCCCATAATAATGCAACCATTATGTGCTAGGCAGGGGACTTAATGTAGTTGGTGGATTTTAGTTTAGGGCTAAAATTGTAAAACCAGATTTAGTGTGCCGACATCCTGCAAAGGGTAAGGCCATTTGACAAACGATGAGCGCAGAAATCCTCTCGTTTTATTTATTTGAAGCAATTCAATAAATGTACAAAATTCACTCAGAATGGTGCATGTAGAACCAATCCCAAATATTCTGTGTATTTATAGCATTATTAATTAATGCATGAGTTTCCTTGTATTACCTGTGATGTTCTCAGCAGGACTCTGATTATTGGTGCGGCATGACGATTGAGTGTTTACTCTCAGCAGAGTAACACGAATCTCCAAGTGTCAATAGTGAGGTATGCACGAAATACCCGTACATGCCATATCATTCTCTAACCAAGAGAACCCTGTGTCGGTGCGCTTATATTATCCTGATCGAGCATGTTTAATTCCCTAAGGCAAATCTGGACTGTCCATGTCAGTCTCAGAAACGATCACGGCCACGCAAGTTGGACGCATAATTTAACTAGCCTAGACGAACCCTAATAGGAGCAGGAAATCACCGTGATGTTCACCGGCGGGCCCTCCTATGCCCTAACCAGTCGAACACCACGCTATACCCCTAACGCCTTTCAAACGCCGGCCCCAAATAGGGATGGCCGTGTTTCTTTGGGGAAGGTTCAAACGAGCAAGACCGCTCAAAGCAGTCTTAAAATCATCATGACCGTCCAACTTCACCAGCCTGGTTGGACGGATTAGATCATCCCACGATTGATCAGTGAAGTGCTAATGCACACATTGGCGGGCCCACTCCTCACCCACCTGATCGGTTTTCTCACGACCTAGCCTTAGAGCAATGAACGCTTGCTCGAAGTGTGGATGACGTGATGCTTAAAGGGTCGCCGAAATTCCACTAGCGTCTTAAATCGATCAAAACCATCCAACTTCGCCAGCATGTTTGGATGGCTTAGATCGCGCCTAGGACCATCGGACAAGTACACATATGTTCACCGTCAGCCCAACGTGGGACCCACACATCCGGTCTCCCCAAAGGAGGAGCACAGCCTGCCAAACTGTTTGGCCAAAGTTGTGCACGCGTAACTGATCCAAAACCCTAATTAGGGTTTGCGGCATTACATATATGTCGCAGTTTGATCACGACCATCCATCTTCGCCAGCTCAGATGAAAGGTGTAGAATATAGACTAAGGAGGTCCAGAGAGCATCAACATGATCACCATGGGCCCGCCTGCGCAAGTAACCGGTCTTCCAAGGTGGACCACGGACAGGCGCCTCGAAACGCGCGCCCAAAGGTGGCATGCCCTGGCCCCCTAAAATCCTTTGCGGCAAAAGATTTTTATCGCAAATCGATCACGACCACTCATCTTTGCCATAAAAATTGAGTGGCCTTGATTGCACCTCAGCGAGACAGAGTGGCATGGACTTATACACCGGCAAGCCGTCTACACGCATGCCCGGTTGGTCCCACCAAAAACTTTGTCCATGCTTGATTTCGGTCAATCTAAAGAGTGATGCTTGCGCACCTCTTTAAAACCATAAAATCCATCAACGGTCGCCAACATGTGCCGCAGATTATCTCGTCCGTCCAACTTTGCCAGCTTGGTCGGACAGCCTAGGCTAAGAGTTAAACGGCCAATGAGGCACCTTGGTGATCACCGCCCGTCACTCTACCACAAGGAGTGATCGGCTAAGGGATGGACTGCCCATGCGGCGTCCAAACAATCACTCGAAGATGGTTGGGCATGCAGCTATTTTAAGACGCTTAATCCGCGACTTACTCCGTTAAGCTTTAAAAAACCGATGCTTCATCCATATTGATTGTATTCAATGCATTATATGCATAGAGTATACACGATATTTCATGAATATCGATTTCCTAAATGCTTCCCTATGCGCGAGTGTCCATATGTACCACAACCATGGAACTCCACTGCTCGGGGAATCCCAAATCAGCAGAAGATATTCAAGGCATGTACAACCAAGCCTAACAAATTCCAGGAAGGAGATTTAATTCTTAAGGCAACTAAACGTGATCTCCATTCTGCAAGGAGCTCCAATTGGGAAGGACCTTTTATGGTTTCAAGATCCATAATTGGAGGATACTACAAGCTAATCAACATGGATGGCAGGACCATACCAGTAATTCATGAGAATTGGCTCAAAGCTTTTGATGTCTGAGGTATTCAGCAATTTAGGCGTTCCCTGCCAGACACAAAAATATTTGGTTTGCCTTTAGAATTTTCTTTCACATGTATTTTCAGTTCCTCCAAAACGTTTGCAATACTTTCATCCAGTATTGGAATTCAGTAATTTATCAAAGTTTTTTATTTAATAAAAAGTCTATATCAGATCCAAAATTCAAAAGAAAATCCTCAGTCACTCATGAATTCAAAACCAATCAAAAATTCAAAACCTAAATAAAACCTCACATCTCTCAGAAGTTCAATGTTCGGAGATTATCGGAAGAAAACTAAAGGAAGCCGTCGAAGTATGATTTCTGCTTCTCAGCATTCTCCAAGACTTACAGAGCCGCTTTCTCCAACTCCATCTTTTTGGTCAGCTCAACAATCTTGGTCATTTTCTCCATCACAACATTACTAGTAAAAGGGATGTTCTTCACTACTGCATCCTTGATAATGTTGATCTTCTGACGAAGCCACTTAAAGTTAAAGCAAAGTCTCTCAGAATTCTCCAAGTTGTACTCCCAATCAAAGAGTACATCTCGAGTAACAGTACTTCTGGCCCTGGTTCGTATATCATCTATAACACGCAATATGTTTCTCAATTTCATTGTCAATAAGTAGCTATGATCATGATCCCTGGCAACAAAAATATGACCATACATTTTCCAAAACTTCTCATACATATTAGCATACCCAGTAGGAACGCTGAATCCACCAACATACACATGATACGGGAGCGAAGCATAAAATGGAGGCTCACAAACAATCCCTGCATTGGGATATTCGTGTATTACTACACGATTCTCAACTACTGGAGCATCCTCTATTTTCATTGCATCAGCTTCTTCTGGGACTGTCTCTTCTGTTCTTTGCTCGGTTTCAATAGCAACTGGAGTCTCAGTTTCCTCCACGGCTTCAACAATGATATTCTCATAACCTGAAGGTGGATAGTTGGTGATGTTACTGCTTTGATTCACCATATTGCTCGAATCTTCAACATTGGTTTTGTTATTCTCAACTTCGGTATTTGGTACCTACTACAAAGATTAAATGAGATTAGAGCATGAAAATCAAAGGCAACCATCAAATTCAGAATTTAAGTGAACTAACATCATCTAAGCTCCTTATTTTGCACCCAAAACATGAGCAAATGGTGTAGAATCCATGAAACACGTTTTTTCAAACAAGCTCATCTGAAGAGATTCTACACTTTCCTGTATTAAACGACAAACTGAGAGCAATTTTTAAGGAATTTGAGGTTGGGTCATATACCATTCTCTTCGTATGGATGTTATCTACACATATCAAAATTTTATAGCAATCGGATGAACGAGCAAGGAGATGTGGTCAAAACATCGGACAACATGCAATCTGGAAAAGTTCTGAAAGTCTCCTAGAAGTTTACTATTTCGCCTTTTTCAGGCGCTAAACATGCTCAAAATTCGAAAATATTCTCTTACAAAGCTTAGAAATTTTCTGGGCTTGAAAATGCATATGCAGATTGCGAAAATCCGACTTCAGATGGGAATTCTACAACATTTCTAGTAAAATCTGAAGTCTGAAATTTTCTGTGACGTATTTCAGCAAAGTTTTCCATAAATTTACATGGGTTCTCATTCATTCATCCACAAATCAGCAATTTCATACTTCTATGAAGAAATTACAGGAGATATACTTACTAGGGGAGTCTCTAAATCATTTGAAGGCCCGACAATACCGGAATCTCCATTGATAACGCCGCTATCTCGATTCGGTTCGGGATTTCAGGAATTATCCATATTCCCATGTCCCAAAGAAGAGCATGCTTCATCAACATGCTGCTCATCCGCAATGATTTCCTCCTTGATACATCAGCGACAATCATCACTAATTCATTCAAGAGCATATTACAATGATTAATGCAAAAGGAGGATACTTACTTCGACTTCCACGTCAGTACTGGATCCCTGAATTATTCAACCAGGAGCAAAATGAAGACCATCAATAACCGATGGGGAAAAATTCTGGAACGAATTAACAATATTCTTTTAAGATCCTAATCACATGGACGGGAAAGTCACAACGATGAAGAAAAGTGCTAATAACTCACCAAAGAAGCGGCAGGGGACCGTATATTGTTCGGGATCATCCTATGAGATATCCTGCTCCTTCCTTCTCCTCCCTGAGGACTTTATTGAAGGTTTGGAGAGTTTACATCAAGTCGAAGTCTCACAGCACGACCATCCTACCATGGAGTCAACAATACAATTAAAAGGGGGACTGACATACTTTGGCTAAAACCATAAAAAGGGGACTCACCTGCGTCGCACTTGGAGACGTCTTTCTTTTGTCTCTATTGGAAAGGTATCTCAGACTGGGTCGATTAGAAATCATGTCAGAGGAAGGGAACTCTCGAACTGGGGACTTAACATCCATTGCAAACTTGTGCACACGCTCAAGTTGCTGACGCCAGAAGTCTATGTAACCCGGAGTCACAAAATTAGCACGATCAGAGCATGGGAATAAATACTCATTTCCCTCCTTACGAGTGCAATCTAAATTATCCTTCAGATATTCAATTGATGGTTTGTTCATTCGGTAACCTGGGACACACTGGTCGACGCCCATTTGTCGAGCTGCCCTATCGATGTTATATTCTTCTCCTCGGAATTCTCAATGCATCACTGATACGAGGTGTCCAGGAGTGAAACTCAATATGAAAGATCTATCTCCATCATTCAAATCAGTACCAGTCTTCAGCATGACATTTTCCTCAGCGGTATTGAAAGTGATCAATTGCGAGAAGAGATCAGGAACCGACACCCAGGGGCGAAAGTTGAACTCAGATTCAATATCTAAGACTCAGTAATACATATCTTATATTATGGATGCTTTCTAGACCAACACATAATCCTGACGTTATTTTTCTCAAGAAAAGCATGACGAGTATCGACCTTGGGTCTTTCCAAGATGCTACGAGGAATTGGGGCGTAACTCTCAAGTCGCTCCCACATCAAGGCTTGAAGGAACATGGTATTGGCATATGTTTTGACTTTCATGAATCCGTTGGAGATACTGGAGTCTACAACTAAAGAGTCTAAATTGGCAAATAATGAAAACAAGAATTGACTACCGATGGGAAGTTTCTCACCTTTGACATCTTTATAGCGAAACAAATCACAAACGGCTTCAGGAAGTGTCCACAATCTTCAAGAATATCCATGGAGAGCCACAAGCATAAGAAAGCAGCAATTGTTAAAGTACCATCAACCGGTTCTTCAGGAACTCTATCTCTCGGCCACCAATGTGACAACCATTGAGCATAGCAGGATTTGGGCGACTCATTGAATTCGTGCATCTTGGCCTCCAATACATTAGATATCTCCTTCTCCTCCGCTGAAAGCTCTTCAGGGAAATTACCGGTAACTGGAAGGTGCAACAAAGCAGCTAAATCTTCTAATGTGATGATGAATTCCCCCCATCTGCATTTGAAGGTATGAGTGGGAATGCACCAACGGGCAAGCTACCATACCTGGTATATCATGATTGATAATTAAATCTCCAGCAGCTTGAATGGCTCGTGTTACCTGGGCACGATCCAACATGGTCCACACACGACTATGACCCAGCATGTGTCTTTCCCATCCTGAGAAATGCGTCAGAGGTTTTCGTGAAAGCTTGAACTCCACGTGAGAAGCCGAAAAGTGTTTCCCTTGCAAACAAAAGCGAATTACTGCTTGAGGAGACACCAACTTATTCTGAGTAGTGTTCCTGGGATTTATTAGCAACCGAAATGAGGAGCCTAAGGGACGCTTTTCAGGTCTATACAGATACACAAAGAATTTGTCCTCAGCAGTTGGAATATTCTTATTCTTGGGACTTTCCTCTTTCTCCTTGGAAATCTCAGAATCATCATTTCTGGAGGTATCACCTCTGGAAGAGGCATCTGTGGAAACATCCTCCCTCGAAGAAGCATCATCTTCAGAAGCGCTACGGTACTGAGCCATTTTCGAAAAGTTGCTGTGACATCCATACATAAATTTCATCAACATAATTGAAGCAACAAGACAATTATGATGCTCATATCAACGTCTACAAAAATGGTAATCCTCAACTCTTACCTATTTACGATTACACGAACTTAGTGATAACAGCGTAAAACCCCAAAACTTGCTTGTTCTTTCAAACCTGCAAAGCCGAGAAAAAAACTTATCATTTGGGAGTCAACACTGACTTTTCACGAAACCATGAACAATTCACATAAATTTTCATGTGAACGTCCCATGATTTTATATCACAAAACATACATCATAAAATCATGAAACACAATTGTTTATCTCTAACAATTTCTCAAAAATTACTATTTTATTTTATTTTATTAAAAAAAAAAACTCAAAAACTCACGTGCGCATCTAAAAAAAAAAACTTTTTTTCACGTGGGTTAGTTTTGCTCAATTGAGCATTCGTCTGCAAAACGAGGGTCTTTCCTATTTTTGCAAAGGTCCACATATTCTAAATAAAATTTTGAAAGCTCATAAACAATTTTTTTTTATCATGAACTCCAGATCTTTTAAAATTCCTTTAACCCTAAGGATTATTACTTATTACTTTTACGAACAACCCCACGTTTCTAAAAGTATTTGCAAAGCTCATGCTTCGAAAAACAAACTTGGGTTTTAATGAAACCTAATAAACAAAACTTTTACTACTGCAACTATACCATGTCTATTCAAAAGTTTATGAATATCTTTGGTGTTAGGGATTTTTGCTCGTTCTTTCAACTAACGAACAAACGTGCATATATACGTTTTCTAAAACTTCTTCGTAAATCCTACGCATGCATGCAACCATGGGATTTTTGTTTTATGAACAACTCATGAAATCATAAAGCACACAAAAAAAAAATCGCCCGGACTTACCTGCCGGCGTCGGCCGGAATTCTGTCGGACAGTGGACGGACGGGCGGCGGTGCTGGATCCGGCGAGTTCTACTGCTGCTGATGCTCGTGAGGTGATGAAGAGAAGAGTGTTCGGTCAATCAAAAAACACAAAAATAATTTCAAGGCTTCTTCCCTTTTATATTAATTTTATTTCCAAAACCTAATAAAACACGAGTTTCCTTTTTGGGCTCGGGCCCATAAATCCTAAGTTGACCAAAACTGGACCTTTGACCGACCAAATCAGCAATGCTCTATCTCTCCGTGCTCATAGAATCACGCCCTATCATACCATCATGGTTCCTCACCCGAACATTTGCTCGTACATGACACCATTGGAGTAAATTGAGGATTCTGAAACTACCTTTGTATACTGAGTTTAACCACTGATCTCTCGTCGACTGAAAATCACCATTTAATGCTTACTGCGGAACATGATTGTCCCTCACTAAGCAGGGGACTTAATGTAGATGGTAGATTTTCAACAAAGGACAAAACCGTAAAATCATGATACATGTTTCTGACACGGCTTTCAGGCATGTGACGACTCATATTTTACGAAGCCATGATGAATATGCATTTTGGAAGGCCTCCACTAGCTGAGCGTTCGATACCTCGCATTTCATCATGCCCTATATGTAGAATAACATAATTGGGAGGTTCTCCGTAAGATTGAGAGCAACAACGCCTTCAGGACGTCGGTGACACTCACTGTTCCCTGACTACATGAGAGAGACCCCCTTATACATAGAAGAACGATTGGGAGATTCTCCGTAAGATTGAGAGCAATAACGCCTTCAGGATGTCGGTGATACTCACTGTTTCCTGACTATGTAGAGAGACGTGTATAGACCCAGGCGGTTCTCCGTAAGATTGAGAGCAATAACGTCTTCAGGACTTCGAAAATATTTGTTGTTTTACTGACTATACGCAAGAGATTAAATTCTACCGTGACATTCACCACTGAATTCCTAGAAGATAATCTATCTTATCTCATTACTCATATTTCATGATCGAAATGGTAATAGATAAATGTATTACTCCGATTTCATGATTGAATCCACGGCTGATCTCATGAAATGGTAATAGATATTACTCCAATTTCATGGTCGAACCCATGGCTGGTCTCATGAAATGGTAATATCACCACTTATTATATTACTCTGATTTCATGGTCGAATCCACGATCCCATGGAATATTAATACCTATTTTATTATTCCGAATTCATGGTCGAATCCACGACTGATCCTATGAATTGATGATAAAAAACTACTCATCTTTAATACTCACTTTCATGAATTATTCACCACTGAATTTCATAAATTAGTAATAAATACTCAACAACCGGGCATCGGGACCACCACTGAGTAAGCCTAATAAAAGGGTGCAAGTGTACTCGACAATGATGCATGACTGAGCGCCCGATACACAAACGATTATTCAAAAATATGGAAAACGAGGAATCCTACACAAAACAGAAGAGATAAACAAATAATAATAATAAAATAGTGGAGAGGCGCCCATGGGCCAGGCCTACCGGCCGGCCGGCCGTGCCCTATCCGGTCTCATGCCTCTCCCATTATTTTTCTTATTTTATCATTTTCATGAACTCATGAAAACTCCCTCATCCCAATAACTTTCCTTGTTTGAGCAAAATCACGGTTTCTCCATATTTTGATGGACTCATGGAAAATAATATAAAATTAGGGAAAGGTGTGTGGGACCGTGCAACATAGCCGGCCGGTCATGACCAAGCTGTGGCCAGTCCCACACCTTGCAAACCCTAACTTTTCATAATTATTATTTCCCTCGACTCATAAAACTCCCTTGTTTCAACAAAAACTCATGGATTCTCCATAACTTCAAGGATTCATGAAGAATAATATTATAAAATAGAAAAAGGTGTGCGGGCCGGGCAACCTAGCCGGCCGCCCATGCCCAAGCCGTGGCCGGTCCCACACCTTGCAAACCCTAACTTTTCATAATCATTATTTTCCTCAATTCATGAAACCCCTGGGTTTGAGCAAAATTCATGATTTCTTCATATTTTCTCATATATTGCTCAAATCACGAAAACCAAAAGCCAACATGGTCACACGACTGGATAGCCTCTCACGACAATTTTTAATATTAAAACACTTTTATTTTAATATTTTCAAAATATTGATGAATTGAGCATACATGCTTCTCATTCCAACAAAAATCAAGAGTTTCAGCCAAGATGAAACTCTTCTGAAAATTCACAATGTTGCTCGAACGCGCATCAGAAAATACTGAAACTCTCAGTATGGAGACAATGACACCACGGCAACACGTGCATGCCTTCACGACCGACCAGAGTCATTCCTAGGGCTTTTACAAAGCCGGTCCCACATGTTTTCATAATTCTGACCTAATTTTCTCAATTGCTCATACTGGGCCCAAACTCTCTCCAACCAACTGGAGGATTCTTCAAACGGACAACAATTGGACACGTGACCACCAAGAGCCGGTCCCATGGCCTCTTGGTCGGTCACCCATCTCTCATACCTAGGTTTTATCACCTAATGCTGAACCCAACAATATTTCAGAAAATGATGAAACCGGCATTTAATCATCATTCTTTCACCAACTCTCAAAACCGAGAACCCTGGTGCATGCTCACTCGAGCACTGGGCACCACATGGACGCCCATCATCCCATGTGGTCGGTCCCTCTTCACTCATGATCAATTTTCATCAATTTTCCAATCGATGAAGGATTGATCAAAAATTAGGGTTTGAACAAACGCTCATGAAATCAGCATTCTGAGCAAGTTCAAGCATTAAATTATGTTGATCCAGCAATAAGCATCTAAATTGATTATATAATATTCGGTAATCTACCAATATTTTAATTAATATTTTATTGGGTCACATCACCAGTAAATAATTCGCTGAATCGAGCAATACTTGCTCAATTGCCCGAATATTGATCCAACTAACAATATTCAGTAATTTGTCGAATTGAGCAATACTTGCTCAGTTGCTCGTCAACTTCTCAATATTCAATGATTTACAGAATTGAGCAATACTTGCTCAATCACTCAAATATTGGTCAATGATTCACTGAATCGCTGAGTATTCATCACTCATGCTCGATTCAACAAAATCTAGACTCATTGTCTAAACAGTCAACAACTGACTAATTAAAACATGTCTGCCTTGCAGAATTCACGATTCATGAGACATCAATCACGTCATAAATGGGGGATATCACTTAGGGTTTTGGTCTGGCGGCCTACGGCACGTGGATACATCCACGACGAGAAGTGTGAGTAAGTCGTGCAAACGGTTTAAGGAGTTAGCAAAGTAGTGGGTGCACGATCAGTCAAGTCTCCACACGACATGGAACTGACTTTACCATGATCTCCCACTTTCCCACTCTTTCACTCAAGAAACCGTCACACTTACAGGGATCAATGTGTTCACTACTCTGACAATATAAATAAGTCTCTGAATCCATGATTGAAAAACAAGAATTACATCACTAATCATCCACATAGAATTTCTCGAGTAACTACTCTCAAGAATTCATCAATCTACCAGAACTTATTCGAACTCAATAGTTCACCAATTATTGCAGAAACCCACAACACATCCACAATCCTTGATCATCATTAATCCACACAATTCTCAGCTTCCCTCCTACAGATCAACATATCTCCCTCTTTGCGACCGAATTGACTCTGGAACGTCCATTATTTTGGTTTAGGCCCGGAGTCATACAGATTGATTTCCCGAATCTAAGCACCCCCTTTTCAGCGGTGCATCTGTGTGAGGATTAACATTTTGCCCGGCTGAGGAGTATCGACAGCACGCTCAACTCTTCACTTTCCCAAAAAAACGGCGACCCGTTTTTCCCCATTCACACCTCCGCCACCACCTCCACCGATCTCGTCATCAGTTCCGGCAGCACCTCTTATGCTTCCAGCAAATCCATCACAAGCAGCAGCATCAACACCTGAATTAGATCGATTTTCACCTGATTCAGATCCAGAAATCAAGCTTGATAATCATTATCAACTGTTAGTATTCCTCTTCTTTTGATGTCTGTTATAGATTCAATGGGTTTAGCTTTTCAATTGAAAGTTCTTCTTCTCAATCGATAGAGTAACAAGCTCGAATTTAAGATCCATCAACAACCCTAGTTTCGAATAATAGAGGTGAAGGTCGTGGCGGTGGTCAAAAGGATATCAAATCTCTGTTATATCAGAAGAAGATAATGGTGGTGATGGTGGTGGTGGTGAAGGAAGATACCATATCTACAATGATGGTGGTGGCGACGACGATGAAGGAGGTATGTATTTCAATCTATCACTTGATTATCTTCTTTCTCTAGTTTGAGTTTCTACTGGTGGTGGTAGTATGTAGATAAAATCATTCATGAAGTTTGTGTCGGTTCAGGTTCGAATGATGAAATACAACCAGTCTTGAAGATAGTGGTGGTTATGGTTGTTGTGGTGTTGGTAGATATTCTGTGTGCTAGTGGTGTTGGTGATGCTGGTGAGGTTAGAACGATGAACTTTAATGATGGAGATTGTGTTGGTTCTGGTTGGAATGATGAATTAAAGTTAGTCATGAAGATAATGGTGATTCTGGTTGTTTGTGGTGTTGGAAATGTTGTACGCTGCTGGTGGTGGTGAGGTTGGACGACAAGTTGTTGAATACTACTTCATCAACTATTGACATTAATGACTGAATCTGTTTTCAATGTACATTTTATTTAAACATTTGATTGCACTAGTATTGGTGTCAATGATCTTGTGATTTTGATTGTGTTTCAATTGTTTGCTGGTAATAGTTTAGGTGAATTGTGTTTATTTGGTGTTGTACTGGTGGTAGTGGAAGTTGTTGTAGTGGTTGTGGTGGTGGTGAGGCTTGAATGATAAATAATGATAGAAATGGTAGTCAACAACCAATATTTGTGTATCAACAATAGAAATTGACCTTAGTTTAGGGAGTCAACAACCAATGTTTGTGTATCAACAATGGAAAAAAGGAATCAACAACCAACATTTGTGTATCAACAATAGAAATTGATCTTAGTGTAAGGAGTCAACAACAAATATTTGTATATAAACAATACAAATTGACCTTAGTTTAGGGAGTCAACAACCAATGTTTGTGTATCAACAATAGAAAAATGGAATCAACAACCAATATTTGTGTATCAACAATATAAATTTATCTTAGTGTAAGGAGTCAACAACAAATATTTGTGTATCAACAATAGAAATTGACCTTAGTTTAGGGAGTCAACAACCAATGTTTGTGTACCAACAATAGAAAAATGGAATCAACAACCAAATTTGACAAATATTTTTGAACTTTTGATTTTTTGGATCAACTTCAGTTGTTGACACCTAATATTGACGGCGGCGGCGGCGGAGGTGGCGGCGACGGCAACAACAACAATGGTGGTGGTGTGTGGCGGTGGTGGAATATTATTGGTGGTTGTATTTAGTAAGTGGTGTTGGTAGTGGTGGAGTGGTGGTGGCGGCGGTGCTGTTGGTGGTGGTGAAATGGTGCTGCTGGTGGATGTGAAATAATAGAAAATTTTATTTTTAGTGGATAAGATTTTTAAATGGAAAATAATATTGTAAGTTAGGGTATTAAGGTAATCTATTTTTTAATGGATAAGGTATTTAAATGATAGGGGTATTTATATTGTTGTATAAGGGTATATTTATTGGGTGTCAAAACTAAGGGTATTTAATAAATTTACCCTTCCTCATGATAGGGCTCGTCCACATCAGAGTCGAGGATTATGATATCGTCATGAATAGTTTGAGATCCCAACCAACTGATGCCTAATCTACCTGGGGCCAACCGACATCATGCTAGGGCAACGCTCACCTAGATGCCTCTTGAACGTGACATGTTCCAAAGACAGGCCGACCTATCTCTCCTGGTAACATCAAACTTTGTCTCATAAGTTTTATCTTTATTTGTCACCATTTCATGCCTACCCCACAATAATGCAACCATTATGTGCTAGGCAGAGGACTTAATGTAGTTGGTGGATTTTAGTTTAGGGATAAAATTGTAAAACCAGATTTAGTGTGCCGACATCCTGCAAAGGGTAAGGCCATTTGACAAACGATGAGCGCAGAAATCCTCTCGTTTTATTTATTTGAAGCAATTCAATAAATGTACAAAATTCACTCAGAATGGTGCATGTAGAACCAATCCCAAATATTCTGTGTATTTACAGCATTATTAATTAATGCATGAGTTTCCTTGTATTACCTGTGATGTTCTCAGCAGGACTCTGATTATTGGTGCAGCATGACGATTGAGTGTTTACTCTCAGCAGAGTAACACGAATCTCCAAGTGTCAATAGTGAGGTATGCACGAAATACCCGTACATGCCATATCACTCTCTAACCAAGAGAACCCTGTGTCGGTGCGCTTATATTAGCCCGATCGAGCATGTTTAATTCCCTAAGGCAAATCTGGACTGTCCATGTCAGTCTCAGAAACGATCACGGCCACGCAAGTTGGCCGCATAATTTAACTAGCCTATACGAACCCTAATAGGAGCAGGAAATCACCCTGATGTTCACCGGCGGGCCCTCCTATGCCCTAACCAGTCGAACACCACGCTATACCCCTAACGCCTTTCAAACGCCGGCCCAAAATAGGGATGGCCGTGTTGCTTTGGGGAAGGCTCAAACGAGCAAGACCGCTCAAAGCAGTCTTAAAATCATCATGACCGTCCAACTTCACCAGCCTGGTTGGACGGATTAGATCATCCCACGATTGATCAGTGAAGTGCTAATGCACACATTGGCGGTCCCACTCCTCACCCACCTGATCGGTTTTCTCACGACCTAGCCCTAGAGCAATGAACGCTTGCTCGAAGTGTGGCTGACGTGATGCTTAAAGGGTCGCCGAAATTCCACTAGCGTCTTAAATCGATCAAAACCATCCAATTTCGCCAGCATGTTTGGATGGCTTAGATCGCGCCTAGGACCATCGGACAAGTACACATATGTTCACCGTCAGCCCAACGTGGGACCCACACAGCCGGTCTCCCAAAAGGAGGAGCACAGCCTGCCAAACTGTTTGGCCAAAGTTGTGCACGCGTGACTGATCCAAAACCCTAATTAGGGTTTGCGGCATTACATATATGTCGCAGTTTGATCACGACCATCCATCTTCGCCAGCTCAGATGGAAGTTGTAGAATATAGACTAAGGAGGTCCAGAGAGCATCAACATGATCACCATGGGCCCGCCTGCGCAAGTAACCGGTCGGCCAAGGTGGACCACAGACAGGCGCCTCGAAACGCGTGCCCAAAGGTGGCATGCCCTGGCCCCCTAAAATCCTTTGCGGCAAAAGAGTTTTATCGCAAATCGATCACGACCACTCATCTTTGCCAGAAAAATTGAGTGGCCTTGATTGCACCTCCGCGAGACAGAGTGGCATGGACTTATACACCGGCAAGCCGTCTACACGCATGCCCGGTTGGTCCCACCAAAAACTTTGTCCATGCTTGATTTCGGTCAATCTAAAGAGTGATGCTTGCGCACCTCTTTAAAACCATAAAATCCATCAACGGTCGCCAACATGTGCCGCAGATTATCTCGTCCGTCCAACTTTGCCAGCTTGGTCGGACATCCTAGGCTAAGAGTTAAACGGCCAATGAGGCACCTTGGTGATCACCGCCCTTCACTCTACCACAAGGAGTGATCAGCCAAGGGATGGCCCGTCCATGCGGCGTCCAAACGATCACTCGAAGATGGTTGGGCATGCAGCTATTTTAAGCCGCTTAATCGGCGACTTACTCCGTTAAGCTTTAAACAGCGATGCTTCATACATATTGATTGTATTCGATGCATTACATGCATAGAGTATACACGATATTTCATGAATATCAATTTCCTAAATAACTCAGTTATTTAACCTAGCACCGTATGCTACTTCCTGTGGGTCCCACGATCCACTCATTCGAGACATCAAGCATGTCTCAAATTGGGGGATACTTACTGGGGTATTGGTCCGGCGGTTTATAGCGAGCAGCGTGCAACGCGCCATCACAAAAACGTGTCAGGAGTCATGGACGGTTAACGATGATGGGAAAAGTGGGGAAAGACGTGATCGTGTGACAATCACTTGCACGACCCCACTACTCCATCATTCCACTTCCTCCACTTCCTACGAGATGAGTTTTTCTCTCAATGACTTGTATAAATAGGTCCTTCACCTATTTCCAACAAAACACAGAAAAAACCAAGTGTTGTCATCGTATCCAGAAAACACCAGAGCTGATTGCTTACATTATTGCAAGCCAGTTCGATATTCTGATACAAGTCATAAACAACCAATGCCTTCACAATCTCAACACCTTCTTCGCTTCCCTCCCTAAGATCAACCCCATATCCTTCACTTTGTGACCGAAGCAAGTCTGGAACGGCCATTTCTTGGTTTAGGCCAGAGTTGTATATATTGATCTCTCGAATCAGAAAGCACTCACGTTCAGCGCATTTGTTTAGGGTTTAGATTCATTTCTCATCCGCACACCCAAAATTACCAAAACCAGCAAAAATAGTTTTCACCCATAAACAATATTATTCTTTTGATCTGGCTCAAATTCATCTGGGAACCAATGAGACACCCACCAACTGTAGAAACACCTTGTCTCGTTTTTCTTACGAACAAAACATTTTGACTTCGCAACGAGAGCAGCGTGCATTTGTTCTTCATCTTCAGACAAGGTGATATCAAGATTCCCTGTTATGGGAAGGTTCAGCAAGACAGCCACACTTTCCAAAGAGACAGGCATTTCACTCCACCTGCATATGGTTGTGTTAGTGTCTGGACACCATCAAGAGACGAAAGCAACTAAGCTCGGGATATATTTCCTAATTTGAAGCGCCGCAGAAGCTGTGACAGCACCAATAATTTGCACTCTGATCAAATTTGCTTTTACGCAGTCCTGACTTATCATGAATTGCATCCACTTGTCGAAAGAACGCAACGAACTCTGATAGATTCTGAAGTCAAGGGAAGAAGCAGGATACTCTTGCCTCTGAAGGAAAAATCGCATTACACAACCTGGTCGAACCGACTGGGTGTCTCCTTCACCCTATGAATCGGTCAGAAGAACGGGCACAAACTTAGAATGATTTCTCCTGGCTATGGCGGACGTTGTGAAAAATTCATCACCCATGTTTGGCTTAGAGCTGTCAATATTTTTCAAAGCCGCGACAGGGATTTTCTCAAGTGACATCCTAATGAAACTTTCTTAAAATGCTTGCGCTTTCAACTACAACAAAGAAAAGGGAACGAAGAGAAGTTATTACAAAGTGCATGAAAACTATTCTATCAACAACGGAGAATTCATTTTGGATGCGAACCAATTTGTTTTGAGCTGCAAGTCATAACGCTCATAACCGAAGAAATGGGGATTGGCAAACCCTACGTTTCCGCGGAAAGCACACCCCTTGCGAAAGTCGTACCTTGTAACGGAAAGTACGCACCCGGCCAAGAAATCGGGGCCCCACCGCGGAAACTATGCGCACGGTCACCCCAAGGAAGATGAGGAAACCTTAAAAACTAGGTTTTCGTGGGAAAGGAATTGGTGGCAGTCACCTGCCCGTGCATGCTTATTTTGCATAATAATTGAGATGGCTAACGTTATGTCATGTAACTAAATGGGTGTGATTAGTAGTAAAGTCTATTATGGGCTTGTAGACCTTAAAGACCCATTTAGCTTATTTTTTTCTAGGGCACCTGATTTGTTTGTGAACACCCAATGGGTGGAATTAGTAGTTATGTTATCACCCAATGGGTGAACTGAGTGTTGTTGTGGCTATTTATTGGCTAGATGATTTTGTAAGAATATTATGTTGAATTTAATCAAGAAATTGATAGGCTCTTCCTTAAGTTAGGAGAGTAGGTTACTGCTAGTAATTGATTCTATTAGTCTGTTCATGAAAATTGGTATCAGCCATTAACCATCCTGATTACCTTAGTAATCACCGGAGGAGGAGAGAAGATTACTACAGTAAAAGAAGCTGCAACTCAGTTGCAACTTCATTCAGATCTATTACTTACTTTGGAGGAATCGGTGAAGACCCTTACTTCTGAATTTCGTTCTCTTTCTGCTGAGATGACTCCTATTAAGGATTCTCTCGCCACTATTGTTTCGCTTTGTCAAAGAATGGGGATTCCTACTGATCCAATTTCTGATGTGGAACCAGATCCATCCAGTGAAACTGGAGATCATCTTGAGCTTACTGCAATGATTCCTCAATCTGGTAAATTCTCTCGTCACCCTAAGATTGATTTTCCTCGATTTAATGGTACTAACCCTAGGGGTTGGATTCGTAAGTGTGATAGATATTTTTAGTTGAATAATGTTGTTGATGCTCATAAGGTTGATTTAGCATCCATTCATCTTGATGGTAGAGCTGATTCCTGGTTTTTAGACTACCAAGAAGGTAAACAAATGCTACAATGGTCTCAATTTGCCTCTGATATTTGTTGTCGCTTTGAAGACATAGATTCTAATAATTATGTTGGTAGTTTTAATAAATTGTCTCAACTCACAACTGTAGAAGAGTATTTCGATCGATATGAATCATTAAAAGCCTTAATGAAAGCTCATAACCCCAGTTTATCTGATGATTACTTTACAATGAGTTTTATCAGTGGCCTTAAAGATGAGATTCGCCACCCTGTTCAGATGTTTAAACCTTCTACAAATACAGATGCCTTTTATTTGGCTAGAATTCAACTGGCTTCTCTCGACACTCAGCCTAATCGTTATAGACCATTTTCTAAAGCATTTCCATCCTCTCACCCTTCTTATTCCTCCAATCCTCACTCTACCAGACCTGATCTACCTCCACTTACTACTCCTCCCAAACCACCCTTCTCTAGTTCTAAGCCTATTGTCACCCTTCCCACAACACCCACTAAGTTGGAACCTTCACTTCCTCCTATAAAACGATTGACTCCAGCTCAGATGAAGGTTCGACGAGAAAATGGGTTATGTTACAATTGCGATGAGTTTTATAAACAGACTCAGCAGTTATCTATGTTGGTTGCGTCAGATGACAATAGCTCTCCATCTTCAGTTGAAGAGCTAGAAGATGATACTACCTCTCCTTCAACATCGTCGTTGGATTCTCCAATGGATATTTCGCTCCATGCCTTGACAGGGTTGGTTATACAGACCAGTATTCGATTTCCTGGTCATCTGCAGTCGAGGGACATCTTCATTTTGATCGATAATGGTAGTACTCACAGTTTTGTGGATGCCAAGATGGTTGAGAAATTACAACTTCCAGTTTCCCCTACTGGTCACATGTCGGTGACTGTGGTGAACGGTGACATCACCATCAGTAAAGGTATCTGCACTAATCTAGCCTGGGATATGAAGGGACATGATTTTGTCAGTGATTTACGCATTTTACCACTCGGGGGCTGCGACATGGTTCTTGGAGTCGATTGGTTGAAACATCTTGGTGATGTTATGTTCAACTTAGCTGAGCTGAGGATTTCCTTCTTTTATCAGGGCCACCACATTACTCTTCAGGTCAGTTATTCTCTACCCACTTGCAACATGATTAGTGGTAACAATTTTTTATAATTTCTCAAGGACAATACCCCTGCTTTTATTGGTCAATTTTTTTCAATATCAGTTGTACCTCTGGAACCACTTCATCCCAGTAATTCTACAATTGTAGAATCTTTCTCAGATGTCTTTTATCCACCTACATCCTTACCACTACAAAGGGCATTGGACCAAAAAATACCTTTAAATCCAAATTCTGAGCATGTCTCTCAAATGCCTTATAGATGCCCTCATTTGCAACAAAACAGTGGTGGAGCAGTTATTACAAGAGCTGTTAGATGCTGGATTTATACAAGAGAGTCACAGTCCTTTTGCTTCACCTATTCTATTAATCAAGAAGAAAGATGGGTCTTGGTGATTCTGTGTAGATTACAGAAAACTCAATGATATGACAATCAAAGATAAGTTACCTATCCCTTTAATAGATGATTTGTTATATGAGCTAAATGGTGCTATCATTTTTTCTAAGATTGACTTGAAATCTGGTTATTATCAAATCTTGATGGACTTAGCTGACATCCATAAAACTGCCTTTAGAACCCATCAAGGACATTATGAATTCAGGGTCATGCCATTTGGTTTAACTAATGCTCCTGCTACCTTTCAGTTCTTGATGAACACCATTTTCAAACCATTTTTAAGAAAGTTCATCCTTGTATTTTTTGATGATATCTTAGTTTATAGTAAGTCCATTGAAGAACATGATGTGCATCTTTCACAAACATTACAGCTGTTAAGAGACCATTCTCTCTTTGCTAACAAGAACAAATGTTGCTTTGCTCAACCAAGACTATCTTATTTGGGAAACTTAATCACTTCTGAGGGTGTTGCTGCTGACGCTGATAAGATTGAAGCTATGCAAAAGTGGCCCCAACCAACTAATCTTAAACAACTCAAGGTTTTTTTGGGATTAAATGGCTATTATAGGAGGTTTATTAAAGGTTATGGCAATATTAGCAAACCTTTAACTGATATGCTCAAGAAGGACTCTTTCTCTTGGTCACCTTCAGCATTACAAACTTTTGTCACTCTCAAGTCTGCCATGGCAACTGCTCCAATTTTAGCTTTACCAGACTTTTCCAAACCTTTTATTCTAGAAACAGATGCATTCTCTACAGGTGTGGGTGCAGTTTTAATGCAAGAGGATAAGCCAATTGCCTTCTACAGTAAACCATTAGGCCCTCAAACTCTAGCCTTGTCCACCTATAAAAAAGAGTTGCTGGCCATTTTCATGGCTGTGCAAAAATGGAAGCATTATTTGTCTCAGCATCAGTTCATTATCCACACTGACCATCAGAGTCTTAAATACTTCATGGAACAAAGAATTACCACTGTGTTGCAGCAGAAATGGTTGATGAAATTATTGGGCTTGACTTATGTAATTAAATATAAGAAAGGTTTGGAAAATAAAGCAGCTGATGCCTTATCCATAATGCCTCATTCTACACCAGCTTGTCAGTCCTTATCAGTGGCCCAACCTCAGTGGACTCAAGACATTTTCTCAAGCTACTCTGATGATTCTCATGCTCAATAGCTTCTGTCCCAGTTACTTATTTCTTCATCTGATTCCTTTTATTCCTTGAAGCAAGGCATACTGAGATATAAGACAAGATTGTATGTGGGATCTGGCAGTCATGTTAGGAATCAAATTATGCACTCAGTCCATTCATAAGCTGTAGGAGGTCATTCTGACATGATGGGGACCTACAACATAGATAAATTTTTTTTTTTTTGGCCCAAGATGAAAGAAGGCATTTTCAAGTTTGTAGCTGAATCCGATATCTGCCAATGCAACAAGCATGAGCTTTCTCCTACAGCTGGACGGCTCCAACCTCTTCATATTCCAGACACATCTTGGCAACACATTTCTATGGACTTCATTGAAGTTCCGCCAATGTCTTTTAGGAAGAATGTTATCTTGGTGGTGGTTGACAGTATGACTAAGTATAGTCACTTCATTTCATTGAGCCACTCCTTCACTGCCATATCTGTTGCCAAGGAATTTATGCATCATATATTCAAACTCCACTGCATGCCAGATTCTATAGTCTCAGACAGAGATAAGGTATTTCTCAGTACCTTTTGGCAGCATTTGTTCAAGTCCCTAGGAACTCAGCTGAACCTTAGCACTTCTTACCATCCTCAAACTGATGGTCAGACTGAGAGAACCAATGCATGTTTGGAACAATACTTAAGATGCATGACTAGTTCTTCTCCTAAAATATGGCTTAATTGGTTGGAACTGGCTGTGTGGTGGTTTAAAGCCAACTTTCATACTAGCCTCAAGATGACTCCTTTCCAGGCTATTTATGGTTATATTCCTCCACATTTGGCATTCCATGTGCAAGCCACTACTTCAGATGCTGATGTGCAAGACTACCTGCAGGATAGGGATCACATGCTAAAACTTTTAAAAGAAGATCTGACAAAAGCTCAACACAAGATGAAACAGTTTGCAGATGTGCATAGAACTGACAGGTCATTCTCAGTTGGGGATTTAGTATTCTTGAAGTTACATCCTTACAGGCAATCATCTGTGGCTTTAAGGTCCAATTTTAAGATGTCTGCAAGATATTTTGGCCCTTTTGAAATCTTGCAGAAAATTGGTGTTGTGGCTTATAAACTGCAATTACCAGTGGGCTCTAGGATACACCATGTTTTCCATGTCTCCCAATTGAAGAACAAGATTGGCCAACATCACAGTCCAGCTACCTCCTTGCGACTGGTGGATTCTTCTGGTACTTTCATAGTTCTGCCAGTAGTTGTTTTGGATTCCAGACACATTATCAGGGGGGATACAACTATGTTGCAGGTGCTTATTCAATGGGCTGGCTCTCCACCAGAAGATGCAACTTGGTAGGAGGCCAATCACATTCAATCTCACTTCCCTGGTTTCATCCTTGAGGAGAAGGATATCCAAAGGAGGGGGTATTGTCATGTAACTAAATGGGTGGGATTAGTAGTAAAGTTGTTATGGTCTTGTAGACCTTAAAGACCCATTTAGCTTATTTTCTTCTAGGGAATCTGATTTGTTTGTGGACACCCAATGAGTGGGATTAGTAGTTATATTATCACCCAATGGGTGAACTGAGTGTTTTTGCGGCTATTTATTGGCCAGATGCTTTTGTAAGAAGATTATGTTGAATTTAATCAAGAAATTGATAGACTCTTCCTTAAGTTAGGAGAGTAGGTTACTGCTAGTAATTGATTCTATTAGTCTGTTCATGACACGTTATTGCGGTGTTCACTCTGAAATATTTTTACAAGTTCATGGAGGATACACTAAAAAAAATTTGAAAGAGAAACGCTGGAATACATACCTGGAATATGATTGCCTGCTTTATTGCTACCACTCTACCGCTAGCACGAGAACGTGAGAACAAAGATACGAGATAAAAGGGGAGCAAACCCTTTTATAGGCGTGACCCTTTTGGAATTTGAATAAGGAAAGGATTTCCTATTTGAGCTATGCATGGAAAAAGGCAATTGGGCCCGCAAGAACAAGCTTCATGGTGCCAACAATCCGCGCCACGCCAAGCCAGCGCAATGTCATGCCAACGCCGCGCCATGCAGGCCCCACACCATGTCGTGCCAGCACCCACGCCGCACCAGGCCAATGCTCAATCCCATGTCAACGCTCACGCCATGCCAATGCTCATGCATTCCAAGCCCATGCCAACGTTCACGCCATACCAATCCAGCAACGCCAACCACTCCGCGGCCTAGCTAGCAGCACCACGAGCAAAGTCTAAGAAAACCCACCAATACGAGAATCACGAATTCTCCTTACCTCTCGAAAAGGTTAGACGGATCTTCCTGACCATCTTTTTATGACTTTCCATTTCGATTTTGTCCTTGTCTGTAACCATCTTATGCTTACCACGCAACAAATCCCATGTTCCGAGCTAAACAGGGGACTTAATGTTGATGGTGGTTTTTAGTTTAGGGTTAAAATCGTAAAACCTTAGTCAAATAGTGACGTCACTCTTGAGTAATAATGTCTCCACTAGCACATTTATTGAACCATTCAACATGTCTGCGTAAAATTACCGGGGTACCATTTTTATGTATATGCCATGCTCCACGGCAGAGCCCTCGGTACTGACTGACATCATCTCTACACATTCCAGCCACGCATGCTAGCCAACTGTGCCAATGGCATGCTATGCCAGCCACATCTCCGCGCCAAAGGCATGCCAGCCGCACCACCGTGCCAATGGCATGCCATGCCAGCCACATCTCCGCGCCAAAGGCATGCCAACCATGCCAGCCGCACAACCGTGCCAATGACATGCTATGCCAGCCACGTCTCCGAGACAAAGGCATGCCAACCATGCCAGCCGCACCACCGTGCCAATGGCATGCCATGCCAGCCACATCTCCGCACCAAAAGGCATGCAAACCATGCCATCCGCACCACCGTGCCAATGACATGCCATGCCAGCCACATCTCCGCACCAAGGCATGCCAACCATGCCAGCCGTACCACTATGCCAAAGGCATGCCATGCCAGCCGTACCACTGTGCCAAAGGCATGCCATGCCAGCCACATCTTCGCGCCAAGGCATGCCGACCATGCCAGCCGCACCTCTGTACCAAAGGAATGCCATGCCAGCCACATCTTCGCGTCAAGGCATGCCAACCATGCCAGCCGCACCACTATGCCAAAGCCATGCGGCCCTACCACCATGCCGCTGGATGCCAAACGGAGGGTTGCAATAATCAACGGCTACCTTTCCTTCTGAGATGCAAATCTCAGCCGTACAAGTTCGCCACCTAAAGCATGGAAACTTCCGGCCCAGGGCTAAACATCACGGTTTATGCCAAAACCCTAATTTTTGTCGCGCCAAAGACATGCCAAAGCCATGTGGCCATACCACCATGTCGCTGGATGCCAAACGGAGGGTTACAATAATCAACGGCTACCCTTCCTTCTGAGATGCAAATCTCAGCCGTACAAGTTCACCACCTAACGCATGGAAACTTCCGTCCCAAGGCCAAACATCACGGTTTATGCCAAAACCCTAATATTGGCCGCGCCTAAAACATGCCAAAGCCATGCGGCCCTACCACCATGCCGCTGGCTACCAAACGGAGGGTTGCAATAATCAACGACTACCCTTCCTTCTGAGATGCAAATCTCAGTCGTACAAGTTCGCCACCTAACGCATGGAAACTTCCGGCACAAGGCCAAACATCACGGTTTATGCCAAAACCCTAATTTTGGCCGCGTCTAAATCGTGCTAAACCATGCGGCCCTACCACCATGTCGTTGGCTGCCAAACGGAGGGTTGCAATAATCAACGGCTACCATTCCTTCTGAGATGCAAATCTCATCCGTACAAGTTTGCCACCTAACGCATGGAAACTTCCGGCCCAAGGCCAAACATCACGGTTTTTGCCAAAACCCTAATTTTGGCCGCGCCTAAAACATGCCAAAGCCATGCGGCCTACCACCATGCAGCTGGCTGCCAAACGGAGGGTTGGAATAATCAACGGCTACCCTTCCTTCTGAGATGCAAATCTCAGTCGTACCAGTTCGCCACCTAACGCATGGAAACTTCCGGCCCGAGGCCAAACATCACGGTTTATGCCAAAACCCTAATTTTGTCCGTGCCTAAAACATGCCAAAGCCATGCGGCCTTACTACCATGCCGCTGGCTGGCAAACGGAGGGTTGGAATAATCAACAACTACCCTTCCTTCTGATATTCAAATCTCATCCGTACAAGTTCGCCACCTAACGCATGGCATCTTCCGGACCAAGACCAAACATCACGGTTTATGCCAAAACCCTAATTTTGGCCGCACCTAAAACATGCCAAAGCCATGCGGCTTTACCACCATGCCGCTGGCTGCCAAACGGAGGTTTGCAATAATCAACGGCTAACCTTCCTTCTGAGATGCAAATCTCAGCCGTACAAGTTCGCCACCTAACGCATGACAACTTCCGGCCCAAGGCCAAACATCACGATTTATGCCAAAACCCTAATTTTGGCCGCGCCTAAAACATGCCAAAGCCATGCGACCCTAACACCATGCCGCTGGCTTCCAAACGGAGGGTTGCAATAATCAACGGCTACCCTTCCTTCTGAGATGAAAATCTTAGCCATACAAGTTCGCCACCTAACGCGTGGCGACTTCCTGCCCAAGGTCAAACATCACAGTTTACACCAAAACCCTAATTTTGGCCGCGCCTAAAACTATGCCAAAATCCCAGCTTGGCCGCGCCTAAACCATGCCAAAGCCATGCCGGCCATGCCGCTGGTTGCCAAACGAAGGGTTGGAACAATCAAAGGCTATCGTTCCTCTTGAAATGCAGATCTCAGCCGTACAAACTTTCTACTAAATGACTTGTGGCAATCTCTTGGATACGTAGCCAACTCTTGGCCACGGTGCCAAAGCCCTAATTTGGCCATGCCAAAGCCATGCCGTCCATGCCTCCATGCCACTGGCTGCCAAAGGGAAGGTTGCAACAATCAACGGCTATCCTTCCTCCTGAGATGCAGATATTAGCCGTACAAATTTTCCACCAAACGACTTGTGGCAACCTTTGGCTACGCTGCCAACTCCTTGTCCACGGCACATACTTAGCTATGTCAATTCTTTGGTCACGACACCAAACCCTAATTAGCCACGCCAAGAGCATGCACAAGCCATGCCAGTACCGTGGCCACGCCACTGGCTACTAACGGAAGGTAACCAAAATCAACGGTTAACCTTCCTCTCAAGATGCAAAATCTCGACCGTAGAAGGTCACCACCGAGCCGGCAATCCTCCCAAGCTCAACTTTCCAAACAATAGCAACATGCTACACAAAACACTCGAGACATCAGAAGATGTCACAAACTGGGGGATGCTCATCAGGATATTGGTCTGGCGGTTTACAGCGTGCGGCGTACAGTACGCCCGTTACAAGAAAGTGTCATAAGAGTGAGGCAGTTAGTAAATACAAGAAGTATTGGTGAAACGTTTCCTTCATTATGGAAACATTAATTCCAGGCGTTACCCATTACCGCTTTTTTCCATTTACTCAACCGTTTCCACTTCTTACGAGACCATGGTACGTTTCACTGTGACTTGTATATATAGGTCTCACCTATTTCCACCAAAAGACAAGTTTTGGTCAGGATACAACACTCAGAAATCACTTGTTAGCTTTCCCATCTGTTAGCTTTCCACTTTCTGATACAAGTCGTCAAATAACTACTCTTCCCGAATCAACTATTGTAGTCTCAACACTCTCTTCGCCTCCCTCCCTAGACCAATCCTTCTCCTTCACTTTGTGACCGAAGCAAGTCTGGAACGACCATTTCTTGGTTTAGGCCGGATTTGTACAGATTGATCTATCGAATCAAAATACTCCCTTGCAGTACATTGTTTAAGGTTTAGACTCGTTTCTCACCCACACACTCGAAATTATCAAAATCAGCAGAAACCGTTTTCACCCTCAAACAGTTTAATTTTAAGGTGATAATTTATAAGTTACAAGCTTCAATTTTATAGTTCAGACACAAAAATTCCGTTGATGTCATATGACATCGTGTTTTTAGTAGTATTGCGGCCATATCGGTTCATATATATTCTATCTTTAGGAGAATGAAATACTTATAATGTTGTTGCAGTGACGTTGCACCGTCACATTCCACAGTCCATATTTGAAATCCATTTGTCACTTTAATGTTGCACCTTTGCAAATTTAAAAATATTTATAACGACATCATGGAAGAACAATAGGAACAAAATCACGTCGTTCTTAAATTGTTACAGCGCAAGTAAATTCTTTAAAGTAATCCAACTTTTGCCATCCAATTTAACATAGGTTTGTTCAAGCTTGCTGAGTCATATTCACGGGCATAAATAAATTGTACTGATATTCATGGGCATGTGTTTCAGTAGAACAATAACCAACAAAACCCTCGATCCGATCTGCCAGTAAAGTAGTTTGGTATTTTTTCTAAGCAAAAAAGGGGGCAAAGGGATTTGAGATGTGGCCATCAAGAAGGAAAAATTCTAGCTGCAATCGTACCACATAACTATCTTCTTCTCCATTTTTTTTAATTTCATTTTTGTTTTGATTCTCCAAAGGTTTTTATATGGGATTATACGACAAGAACTTGAAGAAGAACAAGGATGAACGACTATGGTTCAGTATTTACCCACTCAAATTTTATACGCATTTAGGTAAATTTTGAATTGTTCGAAAAATAACGTGATGTATTTTGATTATATCATTGGGATACTTCTGTTAGTTGTTACATTGAACTATTGTTCCACTAGGTAATCATGGTTGTGTTTACGGTAATAGTTTAGACTCTGGCCTAGCATAAGTATATAATGATTGGATGGATCAAAAGACACAAAAGTACATAAAAAGCTAAGAAGTTATAATTTCCAAAAATTTAACGAATATAAAAACTTGGGAAAAACCGCGGAGAAAAACTCTACATCAATTAATGAAGACGCAAGAGTATATAGGTATTGATGGTAATTTTTATCTTAGGGTTAAAATCGTAAAACCGCACATCTGACATGACGTCACTATGATCATTAGCGCATTTATTGAATCAATCAGCATGCCTATGTAAGAATTACCAGGATACCTTTTTTTTACATGTGTCATGTTCCACGGCAGAACCCTTAGCATTAACTGACATCATTTATACCAAACACTAATTCTCATGCTACCGTGCCAATGACAAACCATGCCAGTCACGTCTCCACGCCAAGATATGCCAACAATGCCAGCCGCGCTACCGTGCCAATGGAAAACCATGCCATCCACGTCACCGCGCCAAGGAATGCCAACCATGTCAGGCGCACCACATGTGCCAATGGCATGTCGTGCCAGCCACGTCTCCGCGCCAAGGCATGCCAACCATGCTCGCCGCACCACATGTGCCAATGGCATGCCGTGACAGCCACATCTCCGTGCCAAGGCATGCCAACCATGCCAGCCGCACCACATGTGCCAATGGCATGTCGTGCCAGCCACATCTCCGCGCCAAGGCATGCCAACCATACCATCCGCACCACATGTGCCACTGGCATGCCATACC
>NC_039365.1:61772165-61779374 GCF_003573695.1 Papaver somniferum
ATGGAAAACCATGCCAGCCACGTCTCCGCGCCAAGGCATGCCAACCATGCCAATGGCAAACAATGTCAGCCACGTCACCGCGCCAAGGCATGCCAACCATGCCAGCCGTACCACATGTGTCAATGGCATGCCGTGCCAGCCACATCTCCGCGCCAAGGCATGCCAACCATGCCAGCCGCGCCACTGTGCCAATGGAAAACCATGCCAGCTACGTCTCCGGGCCAAGGCATGCCAACCATACCAGCTGCGCCACCGTGCCAATGGAAAACCATGCCAGCCACGTCACCATGCCAAGGCATGCCAACCATGCTAGCCGCACCACATGTGCCAATGGCATGCCGTTCCAGCCACATCTCCGCGCCAAGGCATGCCAACCATGCTAGCTGCACCACATGTGCCAACGGCATGCCGTGCCAGCCACATCTCCGCGCCAAGGCATGCCAACCATGCCAGCCGCGCCACCGTGCCAATGGCAAACCATGCCATCCACGATTCCATGCCAAAGCCATGCCGGCCCCGCTACATGCCGCAGGCTGCCAAAACGAAGGGTTGCAACAATCAACGGCCACCCTTCTATCCGAGATGCAGATCTTAGTCGTCCAAGGTCACCAGCCAACGCGTGGTAAACTTTGGCCCAACGCCAAGCCTCAATTTTGGCCACGCCCAAACTAATGTCGAACCCTAGTTTTTGGCCACGCCTAATTATGCCATAAACCCTTGCTTGGTCACGCCTAAACCGTGCCAAAGCCATGCCGTCCCCGCTACATGTCGTTGGCTGCCAAAACGAAGGGTTGCAACAATCAATGGCCACACTTCCATCTGAGACGCAAATCTTAGCCGTCCAAGGTCACCAACCAACGTATGGTAACCTTTGGCCCAACGCCCAAACTCTAGTTTTGGCCGCGCCTAAACCGTGCCAAGGCATGCCGACCATGCCACATGTGCCAATGGCATGTCGTGCCAGCCACCTTGCCGCGCCTAAACCATGCCATGCCGGCCTTTCCTTTACGGCTTCCAAAACGAAGGGTTGTAACAATCAACGACCACCCTTCCATCTGAGACACAGATCTTAGCCGTCCAAGGTCACCAACCAACGCATGGTAACCTTTGGCCCAACGCCAAAAACCTAGTTTTTCCGCACCTAAACCACGCCAAGGGATGCCACATGTGCCAATGGCATGCCGCGCCAGCCACACCTCCACGCCAAGGCATGCCAGCCGCACCGCTATGCCAAAGTCCTGGCTTGGCCGCGCCTAATCATATCAAAGCCATGCCGACAATGCTTTCATACAGCTGGCTACCAAGCAAATGGTTGTAATAGTCAACGACTACCCTTCTTCTCAAGATGAAAAATCTCGACCGTCGAAGGTCACCACCGAGCCGCTAAGTCTCCCAAGCTCAACTTTCCAAACAGCAGCAACATGCTACATGTTTTCAATAAAAATACTCGAGACATCAACACATATCACAAACTGGGGGATGCTCATTGGGTATTGGTTTGGCGGTTTACAGCGTGCGGCGTACACTACGCCCATTACAAGACAGTGTCATAAGGATGAGGCGGTTAGTAAATACAGGGAGTAATGGTGAAACACTTTCCTTCATTATGGAACATCAATTCCAGGCGTTACCGGTTACTACCTCCTCCCATTTACTCATCTGTTTCCATTTCTTACGAGACCAGAGTACGTTTCACTTCGACTTGTATAAATAGGTCTTACCTATTTCCACCAAAAAACAAGTTTTGGTCAGGAGAATACAACACTCATAAATCACTTGTTAGATTTTCCATCTTTTATCTTTACACTTTCTGATGCAAGTCGTCAAACAACTACTCTTCCCGAATCAACTATTCTGGTCTCAACACTCTCTTCGCTTCCCTCCCTAGACCCACCCTTCTCCTTCACTTTGTGACCGAAGCAAGTCTGGAACGGACATTTCTTGGTTTAGGCCATATTTTTATAGATTGATCTCTCGAATCAAATTACTTCCTTGCAGTATATTGTTTAGGGTTTAGACTCGTTTCTCACCCACACACTCGAAATTACCAAAATTAGCAGAAACTGTTTTCACCCTCAAACAATTGGCGACCACGGCGGGAGATTGATCTTTCAGTTACAATGTCAATTTTCAATCCTCGATCTCATCTTTCAACTCAGGTCTCGGGACGATAGAAGCAAACGACTCGCTCGACTCGGTTCTCAGATGACTCAGGAACGACTGGGGACTTTCCACAAGCACCGCGGCGCTTCCCGCAAAACTCGGATTCACACCAGGAAGATCCATTTTCGTTATGAGATCCAAAAACCGAGTAAGTCTTGTTAGACAAAAATACATGATCTACTAATTCAAGTTTTCACAGGAATGATTAACATCAATAGCCATGTTATGTTTCATCCCATGCCCTCCACCGACACGCAATATTCACGGTATTTCCTGGGATGTTTATGTCACTTACAATCATAACCAAAAATGGCATTATCCTAAAACAGTTCATTCCGAATAACAATCCAAAACCCTCATAGATAATACTTGTCTATCAACCCAAAAATCCAGAAAATCAAAACCATAAGCCAGGCGTTTTATTGGCCTTTCAAAAAAAAAAACAGATGAATTTCAGAAGACAGAAGTGCATTCAAAGGAAGCCATTCAACGATGGTTTGCTCTTCTCGAAGAAGGCGACCTTCGTCCTTTGGAGAACCACCTGTTTCAGCTCCAAATCTTTGGATAACCTTTCGACCTCCACTTCTTGTTTTTTGACCACGTCCACAGAAGGACCTTCGGTCGCCTTGGCCTGCAACTTTTGGATCTCAGAGAAACCCTCAACAAACCAGGGAGCGTTGAACTCGTAATATATGCCCATGTCACGGTGGAACTTCCATCTTGAGATCACGTCCTCGGAAACACACATGGCCCGGATGGGGGACTAAGTATGGAGGAACGAAGGCGGTGCCTGCAACCGAATCCACAACTGGGATTACACCTCCGATCACCAAAGACAGATCCGCTACCGCCACCCCCTCCCCCGGACGTTTTTCGGGTGCGACAGCTCAAACCATCACCAGATCCGATGCTACTCCACCATCGGGACGAGAGACTGGAGGAGCCAGAAAAAGCCGACCTCCTTTACCAAATTAATTTGATGGAAAGACAAAAGAATATCGTAAGGATCAGATAGACATGGCTACAACTCATAAAGAGATACCTATCTTCCTCACGACACTCATGGGGCAGCCACCACAAGAATCACGTCAACCACAAATGGAGATGACAAAGAATACTTTTAACATCTGGTGCAAGCACTTCAGCAGGACACGCGTTTATATATGAAGAGGATCGCGTTGCTCTTGAATGACCACTATAAGGGAATCAACAATCCAATTTCATGACACATAAAGATCAAGAACGACTTCTCCAAAATCGAGGCAAAGGAAATCAGCAACACTCCTAAGTTCACAAAGACCCTCTTCCTGTCAGAAGCTGCATAATTTCTGGGGACTTCAGCCACAAAATCATGCAGTCTATGATGAAACATTTATATGAAGATTTTATATTTCCCCAGGCGCAACGTCAAGACATACTTGCATCCCTCAATTGCACTGCATCAGGAAAGCAGCTATTTCCAGCCAGGGAAGTTGTTCCCAAACCCCGACCTCTCCTGGAAGGCACGATTGACAGATGAAACTGGGGACTCCTAACCACTGTTCGCTTGAAGGGTGTCCAGTTTGACAGCATGCTGATTGACACAGCCGCTCCGCTTCAACGTCCTCCAGCAGCGGCTCCACTTCAACGTTTGCTTCAGCAGCCGCTCCGCTTCAATGCGCGCTCCAACAGCCGATCCGATTCAGCGTTCTCTTCATAAATTTACTCTTCCTCCGAAGATGAAGCTTCAGCGTTTTTCTCTATAAGTTTCAACATTCTCTCCAAGAACCAAAGACGTTTCAACGCCTCCTTCCTGCCAAGGTTCGTGCCCGTGCCACCACTCTTCCTTTTCGAGGATCGTGCCGTAGCCGCCAGTCCTTCCTGCCAAGGGTCGTTCCGCCACACACCCCATGTCAAGGATCATGATCGCAGCCAGTCAATCTTCATAGTCGTGGCCACCTTTTGATCCATCCCGCCAAAGCTCGTGGTCACAGAAAGTTTGCTCGCTTACACACCCGACCAACCTACTCTGTTCCCATGACAATGTAGTCTTTTCCAATCATATCTGCTGCCAAGAACTATTGCCGCTCGTTTTTTAATACCAGCCAGAGCTTCACCATATCAACAATCACTACAAAGAGGTAGCCCGTACTCCTTCATATTTTAGTTTCACGTGGAAGAAGTAACAAAAGCACCAGTACGAACGCACGATGGTGATATATTTATCATGGTCAACACACGGACCATACAAGATGGAAACATGTAAACAACACTTGGGGATTGAGGATCTACACGGAATCCCTTCACTGTCAAAGCTCAGAAGACATGGTCAACCAAAAGGTCATATCCACGACAAGGTCATCTATTCTTCAAAGGTGTAGCGTAAGGATATCATCACATATCTGAAGACGTCTCCAACACTTTACGAGGTCGCGGAGGATCCCAAGCCTGCTCAAAGGAAACGACTTCAGAAACTAAAGAAAAGTGCGACTGGGGACTGCTCATCGCAGTCCATCCCGACGACCATCAAATATAAATGGGATAACTCCAGATACGTGGCTGAAACATTTTCTTCAAGAAATAGAGGGAGCCACGATAAACAACATAACTCTCTCATTCTTGCCTCTTCGCTATCCAAAATATTTCGTCCATGTGCATCCCAGCATCACATCCAGAAGAGTACAATAAGCTTGTATCAAATCTCGTGGACATGGATTCAAGACGATGCGATGGAAGTAGGCTACACATGGGGACTACCAGCGTGAGATGCTTTCACTCCCCTCAACCTGGTTATTTCTGATTTCAACATCATCACTGCCGAAGTTTTACGAGCCGTGGGAATTTCTCAGCACAAAGCCGTACATGTGCATCGAAGACTCCAAAAGCACGCCACAGAGATACATTCACATGTTCGGCCATGCCATCGGATCAAACAGAAATATAACTGGGGACTGCTCACCGCATCCCGTTCCGTACGATAGTCCAAGATTCAGAAGATGGTTCGAAGGATGTCTCTTGGAACAAAGTCCTTGAAGACTTGATAACAGCACGTCGGTAACGAAACGTCTCCCAACTCATCTATTTCATCCAGTGGTTCCGGAAGATTTTGACCATACAAGCATCCACAACATATTGTCATCGCGATCATAAGGTCCAAGCACTGAACAACCTAAAATCAAGGATGAACCGACAACGCAACCGCATCCATCTGTCCCAAGAATGCAATGGAGTTTGGTAAATTTTGGAATCCACTGAAGAGTCACTGCAGACGAAAGCACGGATCCGGACGAGCAACAGAAAATAGAAGAAGGTCAATACCTCTTTTCATACGGATGGAGTTTCTAGAGTTTGCACAGAATAAATTTTCCTTCTTGCTCCGTGAACGAGAATAGATGACTCGGCGCGACTATGTTATCCCGGGACCGCAAGATCCCTCCTGAATTTTTCCTGAGTTTCACTGTCGGGCCGTTTTCACCTCCTAAACGATCTCAAAACCTAAATATTCCCTCGTACGGAGATAGGAAATTCTTTTCCGGTCAGATGGAGGGGCAGACCGTCAAAATCCGAGTTCGTACAAGAATTCTACAATGATTTTAGTAAGGAGCGCTAATTAGGGTTTCGACATCCCAAACCCTGATTTTGACAAAGTTTTCAGGCGTCATCACCACTGTTTGGTGGCCGAAGTTCCAGCGCCATCACCACTGTTTGGTAGCCGAAGTTCCAAAACTAGTTCTCATCCTTCCACGGAACTGAAGCCAGTCGTCATCCTTCCACGGAACTGAAGCCAGTCGCCATCATTCCACGGAACTGAAGCCAGTCGTCATCCTTCCAAGGAACTGAAGCCAGTCGTCATCCTTCCACGGAACTGAAGCCAGTCGACATCATTCCACGGGCCCGCAACATCCCTCCTAAATTCTTCCTGAGTTTTACTGTCGAGCTGTTTTCGCCTCCTAAACTAACCTAAAACCTAAATATTCCCGCGAGTGGAAATAGGAAATTCTTTTCCGATCAGATGGAGGGGCGGACCGTCAAAATACGAGTTCGTACGAGAAATCTACAACGATTCTAGTAAGGGGCGCTAATTAGGGTTTCGACATGCCAAACCCTAATTTAGACAAAGTTGCCAGGCGCCATCATTACCATTTGATAACCGAAGTTCCAGCGTCATCACCATCGTTTGTTAGCCGAATTTCTGAAACCAGTTTACACCATTTTTCGGACTGAAGACATTTCCACCATTCCGCGGACCGAAGCCAGTTTCGTCCATTCCAAGCCGACCAACGCCTGCGGCTCCCAAGCCGACCGACGCCTGCGGCTCCCATTCCAAGCCGACAATCTATATCTCACCACTTCACGGTCTATCCAGCAACACCACAAGTAGAATCTATGCAAGGCCTCCAACACGAGAATCACGAACTCTCCTTACCTTTCGAAAAAAGTTAGCCGGGTCTTCTTGACCATCTTATCACGACTTGTCATTTCGATTTTGTCCTCGCCTGTCACCATCTTATGCTTACCTCACAACAATGCTCCTGTTCTGAGCAAAGTAGGGGACTTAATATTGATGGTGTTTTTTAGCTTAGGATTAAAATCGTAAAACCGCACATCTGACATGACGTCACTATGACCGTTAGCGCATTTATTGAATCAATCAGCATGCCTACATAAGAATTACCAGGGTACCTTTTTTTACATGTGTCATTTCCACGGCAGAACCCTTAGCATTGACTGACATCATCTATACCAAACCCTAATTCTCATGCTACCGTGCCAATGACAAACCATGCCAGCCACGTCTTCGTGCCAAGGCATGCCAACCATACCAGACATACCACATGTGCCAATGGCATGCCGTGCCAGCCACATCTCTGCGCCAAGGCATGCCAACCATGCCAGCCGCACCACATGTGCCAATGGCATGCCTGCCAGCCATATCTCCGCGCCAAGGAATGCCAACCATGCTAGCCGCACCACATGTGCCAATGGCATGCCGTACCAGCCACACCTCCGCGCCAAGGCATGCCAACCATGCCAGCCACGCCACCGTGCCAATGGAAAACCATGCCA
>NC_039365.1:61779590-61797972 GCF_003573695.1 Papaver somniferum
CATGTCTCTGCGCCAAGGCATGCCAACCATGCCAGCCGCGCCACCGTGCCAATGGCAAACCATGCCAGACACATCACCGCGCCAAGCATGCCAACCATGCTAGCCGCACCACATGTGCCAATGGCATGCCGTGAAAGCCACATCTCTGCGCCAAGGCATGCCAACCATGCTAGCCGCACCACATGTGCCAATGGTATGCCGTGCAATCCATATCTCCGCGCCAAGGCATATCAACCATGCCAGCCACGCCACCGTGCCAATGGAAAACCATGCCAGCCACGATTCCATGCCAAAGCCATGCCGGCCTCGCTACATGCAGCTGGCTGCCAAAACGAAGGGTTGCAACAATCAACGACCACCCTTCCATCCGAGATGCAGATCTTAGCCGTCCAAGGTCGCCAGCCAACGCGTGGTAACCTTTGGCCCAATGCCAAGCCTCAATTTTGGCCGCGCCCAAACTAATGTCGAACCCTAATTTTTGGCCGCGCCTAATTATGCCAAAAAACCTTGCTTGGTCACGCCTAAACCGTGCCAAAGCCATGCCTGCCCCGCTACATGCCGCTGGCTGCCAAAACGAAGGGTTGCAACAATCAACGGCCCCCTTCCATCTGAGACGCATATCTTAGCCGTCCAAGGTCACCAACCAACGCATGGTAACCTTATGCCCAACGCCAAAACCTTAGTTTTGGCCGCGCCTAAACCGCGCCAAGGCATGCCGACCATGGCACATGTGCCAATGGCATGCCGCGCCTAAACCATGCCATGCCGGCCTTTCCTTTACGGCTTCCAAAACGAATGGTTGCAACAATCAACGACCACCCTTCCATCTGAGACACAGATCTTATCCGTCCAAGTTCACCAACCAACGCATGGTAACCTTTGGGCCAACGCAAAAACCCTAGTTTTGGCCGCGCCTAAACCACGCCAAGGCATGCCACATGTGCCAATGGCATGCCGCGCCAGCCATACCTCCACGCCAAGGCATGCCAACCATGCCAAGCGCACCGCTATGCCAAAGTCCTGGCTTGGCCGCGCCTAATCATATCAAAGCCATGCCGGCCATGCTTTCATACCGCTGGCTACCAAGCGAAGGGTTGCAATAATCAACGGCTACCCTTCCTCTCAAGATGCAAAATCTCAACCGTCGAAGGTCACCACCGAGCCGGCAAGTCTCCCAAGCTGAACTTTCCAAATAGCAGCAACATGCTACATGTTTTCCACAAAAACACTCGAGACATCAACACATGTCACAAACTAGGGGATGCTCATTGGATATTGGTTTGGCGGTTTACAGCGTGCGGCGTACACCTACGCCCGTTACAAGACAGTGTCATAAGGATGAGGCGGTTAGTAAATACAGGGAGTAATGGTGAAACGCTTTCCTTCATTATGAAACATCAATTCCAGGCGTTACCGGTTACTACCTCCTCCCATTTACTCATCCGTTTTCCATTTCTTATGAGACCAGAGTACGTTTCACTTCGACTTGTATAAATAGGTCTTACCTATTTCCACCAAAGAACAAGTTTTGGTCAGGAGAATACAACACTCAAAAATCACTTGTTAGCTTTCCCATCTGTTAGGTTTCCACTTTCTGAGACAAGTCGTCAAACAACTACTCTTCCCGAATTAACTATTCTGGTCTCAACACTCTCTTCGCTTCCCTCCCTAGACCAACCCTTCTCCTTCACTTTGTGACCTAAGCAAGTCTGGAAAGGCCATTTCTTGGTTTAGGCCGGATTTGTACATACTGATCTCTCGAATCAAAGTACTCCCTTGCAGTACATTGTTCAGGGTTTAGACTCGTTTCTCACCCACACACTCGAAATTACCAAAATTAGCAGAAACTGTTTTCACCCTCAAACAATAGGATTTTGAAATGTCCCATTACAAGCCAATTTGAATTTTTTTTTTCGTAATGCATCAGTTTTTATTAGTTTATTGAACTATTTATTATTTTTTGGGGTCATATATTAGCTTTTTAAAGAATATCATTCGGTTCAATGAAATAAATTCAAAAACATATCAATATTGCATATGCAAGAAACAGATATGTGCGTTGTACGGGTGAGAAACTAGATGAAGGGTTCCATTTTTGTGTTGGGTATGTTTGGGTTTTCCATTAGGGAACCCTTTAAAAACAAAGGAGGGAGTGGAAGATGTCTGAATAACTTCCCCACGCATCATCCTCACATTCAACTTTGAAGTTTACATCGGAGAAGATTTTTTTGTTATAACACAAAAAAAATAAAAAATAAAAAATACATAGATCTAACACGTCTTCCTCAATTCATCTTTGAAGTTTCCGTTCGATAAGATTTTTATATTTAAACACAAAAAAATAGAACATAATTTTTTTTTTAATTTTTTCCGTTCGGTAACATAGATCTAATATATAGTTTTGAGAAATAAACCCGTGCGTAGCACGGGTGAAAAACTAGTTTACTCAATTTGGATGCGGATGTAGTGGTTAGTAAGCTGTTTGATATTCACTCAAGTCCACAAATGTTTCTTCATTAACTAGTAACGTTAGGGTCATGCAGAATACAAGCGACACAAATTACAACCGCTAGGTTGATTGAGGTACTATTCATGTTATACAAAGAATCCAAACCAATCTCTAAAATGTACTGTTCTTTAGTACTCCAGTGATACACTGATCTGAGTTGCTGACAATCTACAGCAATTCACTCACGTGTTATCATCCGCGACTGAAATGGAGCCCTTGCAATATCAACAAATGTTGAATATTCCTTGTGCATGGGCTGCTTCCATGGCTCCCCATCCATTTGCATGTAGCCTTTCTTCCAATCTCCACCCCTCACTTCCATTCTAATAGCTGCTGCCTGGAAAACATTCATGAAAATTGTTTCAGAAAAAGGCACCAATAGTCGTACTTGCACCTGTTTTACCGCAAAATTATTCAACTAAAAACATCATCTTTCTTCATCGGAATCACGAGTATTCAGATATTGAAATTGGGAAGACATTTATATGATTATGGTACCTGGGCAATGTGCTTGGCAGAGATAAGTTCAGCCATAACAAATGATGCATGCCAACCTTCCTTTAAACCAAATATTTCTAGAAGTCCGTCATCAGCATGAGCGTCAACGAACCCTCTCTGCAAAAAATTAATGGCGGGGATAAATTTCAGAAATTTTTTGTATGATATAGAACTCAAGCTAATAGATATAAATAGATAGGATGAAAGATTGATACCATATAAGTTTATTTCTTAGTATTCTCGCTTACTTGGTGAGAACAAAATAATATTGAGAGAAAGAAGAGCATACATAAAGCTTTCAAATGAGTCAAATGACTTCAGATGATGAAAATGTTCCTTATATACGGTGCGCAATGCAATTGTATTTGCAATGTGCAGACAACTGACCTTTTCGAGATACTGGGGTTTCAGATTACCCCATGGATTCCTTCCACTTCCATAGTTATGAAGATTCAAACAAACAATGGACCTAACACTGATAGAAATAAGAAAATTTGTGAATTCACCTGAAATGGGAAAAACATTAAAGAATATTCGACTAACAGAATGTAGCAATATTAACACTACAAAGATTTTCTCTTTATCAATAATAACAACGATTTTGCCTCTAGAAGATTTGAATTAGTGTTATCATATAAGAAATTACAGCACGTAAATATAAATACTCCACAAAATCGATGCACGGTCTATCCACTAGTAGAAATAAGGGCATCCATCAAGCTAAAGACGATGAGTTACCAAAAGAATACGTGGAATTGCCATCAGATCTCTATATTTTCATTCAAACAAATGCTTTGTAAACAGTTAAAATCACCTTGAAGGAACTCGGACCTGCTCCCAGTCTGAGCAATTCACCTTTTTTATATACAGCCTTAGGATGTTTTTAAGTCCCCTGCATGCATTAAAATTTGTGAATAGATAGTAACATGGAATAATTAGTAAGTAAGCATTGACATTTTAAATTCCAATAATCGCACCATAAACCGCATATTTTTCTGGAATAGCGTTTCATACTCACCTACAGAATGAATTGTTTCTTCGTACTTAATAAGTTTTATTTTGTAGACAAAGTATATCAGATTTTGGAACTGGTATAAGGTAACATAAACTTAAATGTATGCCTTTTCAATGTCTAAGTATGCTAGACTAGTTACAAGGTTACACTCCTCAGTATAGCATGAGTGCATGACCACATCCCTAACTTGAAGCTAATGCAACTAAAAGCAGAAATAAAAAAGAGTGTACAAAAAAGAATGAGAACAGCCTTCAAATTTAAAAGGAAAAGCTTGCGGTGTTTGAACTATGCTTTGAACATGTATAAGCTGAGATATAGACATGATCTGAAGTTAATAAAGAAATAATATAGCCCAGTCTAACGATTCTTTCAAGTAGTAAAAATGCAAATATAAAAGAGTTTTACTGAGTAAGAGATGTTAAGATTTAAAACTTGAAGATACAAACTACCCAAAAGCAAAAAGAAAAAAATATAGTTGTCATAGATTGATCTTACCTTAAATTCGGGGTACTCATACAAGGGGTGCAGAACCACCCCTGGGTGCAACTGTACGAGGAGTAAATTATCTGTTGATAAGGAAACATTCAATTATTCTAAAATATTTCTAGGCTAGGATTCATTAATCAAAATGATTTTGTGTAACATATTCAGTAATATAAGAGTGCTGTGAAATCCTTCCGTAAGGTGGGAGTGGGACTACAAGCATCCTACTGTGCAACATCTAAATGATCGATATATATATGTGCATATGTATATATTTACATACAGTTCCACTCTTATAGAGCTACAAAATTAGGCAGCATGCTATACAAACAATGATCAAAAAAATCATTTCAAGGATTAAAAGCCATCCAACCGAACCTTATTTGCTACCGGACCTTGTGCCAAGTAAGGATTCTGATTGCGTAAACTGTGGAATCCATAAGCAACTTGGGCATCCATTCCTGTACAGAACACATTTTGAAACACAGGTTAATATACGACACCTATAGGTAGATAAAACATATAACATTTACTAGCTGACCAAGGATATTGTATGCTCGGATATGGAATGGTATCTTCATCCTGAAAATTCTGCAACCAAAGTGCAACTCCCCCCTGCTATACCCGAGCCCAGAAGCTAAATATGGCAACTGGTCCCTTTGAGCAAATATTCTTAAGATTCCAGACTTGGAATTGGCCATGTAGCAGTTCCATAAGCCAATTAAAAAAAACAAACTGAGACACTTGGGAGATTCAAAAACATACCTACACTGAAGTAATTATAAAACACACCCTCAAAACTTGAAGTCTTTTCGGGCAACCCCTCCATATCCTGTAATCAAATGACACCATAAATTTCCGTTGAATGAAAAAACACATCAGAATACGTAACAATTAATATTAAGAGCAGAGGCCAATGAGAGGAAACACCCTCTCTCTTAAAGCTATAGATCTTGCGATATCATATGCTTTCTGTAACATCTCAAGTTTTAACAATACTTGTCAGTTGTCATATATGCCAAAAAAGTCTATGCAGCCTTCCTAGATTCCTACAAATATGTCACACAAATAGAAATATCTAATGAAGCCTAAATTAAAAAGTCAACAAACAATCACTATAACATCAGAAATTCAGAAACTCATCTGCCAGTATAATCAGATAAATGAACCAAAACAAAGAAATAATTAAGGTTACCTGACTATGAGTATAATCTTCTGTATACCTCAAACAATGAGGAAGCTCTAAAGTATCTCCAGCTGGCATGGTGACAACGACATTCCAACTGCAACAATACGAAAATAGACTTTCAGAATGCTTCGAAGACTCCCAAGTTTTTGCAAATTTTGAATAGGCAAAGTTCCCTTAACTACTGAAAAACCCAACAAGACTACAGAATTAAATATCTCAATTCAAAGTACGAAAGCCTACGAAATACTCTTTGAAATTAAGAAACTCAACGTCAGTAAATATTTTGCAGACTAGCCTCAAAATGTAATTGTGGAACATAGTCATCTGTAGCTAATATAGGTACCAATCAAGTTCTGCAAAGCCAAGAAAGTATAAACCTCATAAAAGGCCACTACCCATTTTCTCTACCGTGAAAATGTATAAATCTACTCTGTAATAATACAATTGATGCTTACCTATCAAGACGGCTAATGGGAGCTGTAATAGCTTCATTCAGGGTTCTCTTGATGGCTGACTTCCATGGAAAAGGAAAGGAACCACCCTTATAAAATCAAAAGTAAAGCGTCAAATAAAATATTCAGATGCCTATTACCAAACTGTAAAATCCAGAAAATAAATTCTTACCCAGTTAAAAGTCCTAGAAAGGTCATTGCCCGTACCAAGGGGAATAATTCCTGTAGGAGGAACTGGCTCCCTGTTCTGTCTAAAGAGTTCGGTAAGATTCCCTAGTACCCAACCCACTGTCCCATCGCCTCCTGCAACCTGCAAATAAGGTTTTAAAATTTCGTCGACAAATCCACTGCTCAAACAAAAAATTTATCAGAAAAAAACAATATGAATTTCATCACAGCTCTGTGACATCTCCTGTTTATGTTTTAGCATATGAATTGAACAACCAAGAGATTAAGGGATTAAAGAACATACTATGATCCTCAACTTCTCACGAGTCTCTTTTGCATTGAGGTCACCGCAACTAGCTAAGTTCTCCAGGCAGGCCAATCCATAATGGACAAATTCATGAGGCTTAACAACCGAGAGATCAAAAACCTGCATTACATAGAAAACTCATAAGCCTCGCAATTTAAGTTTATGAATGTGCTCGATTTAATTACAATAAAGACAGGTAACCTGCATTTAAATAGAGATTAAGGCAATTAAACAGAACTCTGAACTAATTACTGATTCCGGTGAACTATATACTTTAAATATCAATGTAGAATTTATATCGGTAAACAGAAACAGCATACATGACTTGGTAGTTCTACAGAAATAAAATAGTGACGGAATTCAAGGTTAATAATTTGTAAAGAACAACATGTTTTGCTGGTTATCTGGCTGATGAAGGACCACACTAAAGCACTGAATTGCTTCTGAGTTTCTCAATTCAACCACCTTTGTGAGTAAATGCTTGAATGCTGATTTGTCCTCTTTCAAAACCTTTTTAGTCTATTTATCCAATCCTTTCCCATTCTCTATGGTTCCTAAAGACAAACTAGTATTCTCAATTAGATTCTAACACCTTCTCTTCAATCAATTTCTAAAATGAAAAGGTCATTTGAACCAAAAATACCACCGCAATCCAAACAGCAGCACATCCAACCCGTAGAGTGTGGTGTCCACTAGCCCCGGACAACCACATGTTTAGGACCTCAGCTGCTGCCACTCGCCTTGTTGTCCAGATTGCAATTAGCTTAAGTTTCTAAATTGAGAACCCAAATCTGAAATCGGAAACCCTGAAATATCTCTTTCACTCTAACAAGATTACTTCATTTTTAGTAGTATTACAATCAGGTAGAGTTCAATTTTCACACTTCTAAAGCGAACCCATATATATAATTCTTTATATATTCTCCCCAATTGTAAAGAAAGTGTTCAACTTTTCACTGCTGAGCAAACCCAAATCTCGGATTCTCTGTGTCTTCATCAGAATAACCCATAAAAAATAAAAATAAATTAAAACTGCAAAATTTAAAAGAGAAAATTGACCTGTTCTTTGCTGATAAATTCTTGAAGTATTTGTTGAAGAGCAGAACCCTTTTTTCCACCACTTTTAGAGTTGACAAAAACAACCATAGGTGCTTCAGGAACTTCATTTTTATCATCATCAGCAGCAGCATTTTCTTGAAACCCAACATTAGGATTTTTGGTTTGAATTGCTTCACACATAGCAACTCTAAGATATTTAGGAATCAAAATCTTGCGTTTTAGTCCTTCTTCATCAATTACACTAACTCCATTTATACCACATCCTATTGAATCAATTAATGACGATCTTGATGTTATCCTTGTTTTTGATTCATCAATCATAGCTGATGATGCCATTCTTCTTATTTCTAATTTAGATAGAAAACCAACGTCTTAACAGAATCTCACTTAGACCAATCAAAGATGGTCTAAGTGAGCAGATCAAAAGTAAATCTTGGTGAAGTGTGAGCAGCCAGCTAAGATTACCAGTTGAAAACTAAAACAAGCACCTCTTAGGGCATCTCTTCAATTAGTGGTGGTGGACAATTGAGAGAGACAAGTGCGACGAGTTGACCCCACTCGGAATATTTCATTTTTATAAGAATATTTCATTGGTTTCGCAGGTCAACGTCTCCTGATTCCTGAGAAGAGTATGCATATGCACTTTCTACTAGGATATTTACACGAGTATATTCAAGTAGCTCAATTAATTTATTGCAAACGTAGTTTACTCCGGCCAGCAAATCTCATTTTGAAACGCCTAGAGCACTCACACACAATGTAGTTAATATCGGATATCGGTTCATCTCGGTCGGGACCGATACATTGGTACGATTTTATATCGGGGATATTATCGTTGAAATATCGGTTCTAAATTTATAGACTATAATTTTATATTAAATATTTCTCCACACATTTTCGGATAAGATATAATAGATAACATCAATTTTATCAAAAAAACAAAAGAGTAACTTTAGTAGACTTGCTTCGAGAGCTACATGCACCTCTACTACCACCTGAAAGACTTTCTTCGTGAAAATTATCCTTAAATTTTATAGAAAACGACCAATACCGTCTCATATCAGGAAATGTAGGAAAATTTCGTATCGACCGATACGGCCGATATTTGACCGAAACGGCCGATATTCGACCGATACGGCCGATATTCGACCGATACGGCCGATATTATCGGGCGAATATCGTATCCCCGATATCCTTCTTATCGTATCGTTCTGGGCCGATATCCGAAATATCCCCGATATATCGGCCGATACGGCCGATATTGACTACACTGCTCACACACAAGTCAAAACAGGTTTTAAATACTTTTTTCTGAAAAATGTTTCAGGGATTTTTGGAAACGTATCGTGTTTAGGAACTTTTGCAAAGTGGAATGTTGTTTCTCATTTTGAGATCCAACGACAAAAATTAAAAAAAACGAAAAACAAAAAATAGTTAAGGAGTGTTTGATACCGTGAAAAGGAAAGTGTATCCTGTAAAAACGTCAAAATACCCTAAATATCCTAAAATACTCTAAAAGCCTGTTAATTTGAATTAATATTATACGGGAGTCAAGGAAAGATTTTCCATGGATCTTAAGTTAAAGATAGTATACTTATATTTTAGACCATGTTTGTTTATAAGTGTAAAAATTAACTCCTATCAGACATAACTGTAAAAATCTCGTCATTCTGGAATGAAAGCAATACGAGCAGTTCCTACTGCAATGGTCAAAATATCAAATTTGCTAAAGTGAGTTGGATGGGCATATTTGTATTTCCATTATGACGAAAGCTATTTAACAACAAATGATCTGGCCCGCGGCTGAAGTTCCGTCGCGGGAAAATTCCATCCGCCCAACGACAAAACTTTAGCCATGCGTCATATCTTATGTCGCTGTCGGCTATGTTTCTCAATGGCTATTTCTTCTTCAGTACTAGGATATGACCCGTGCCGTTTTACTCTTGCGAAGTTCGATTTTTCTGTAGTGCTTCAAGATACTCACTCCATGTATCTTGTTCAATAATCAAGATCATAAACCTATAACTTACTAATAGACACCACAACTTGATGTTCAAAATGATACACACTAACATATGTATCATTGGATTTTCCGTAAACGAATGGAATATCAAACGAACCCCACTCACAAAAGCAGGTGAGATTTTGTTATTGTCACGCATGTTTTACAAATTAATGTGTGTTAATTTGTATTTTCCTCTTCACGGGCTTTGGTTAGTTCTTGTTACCGGCTTTAACTTTTGCATCTTAAAGAAATCTAAATTTTGTAACAAATTCGTCCATGTTCGTGAGAGAAGGCGATTTTAAAATTAGTCATGAAGAGAAATTATTGTGTGTTAATTTGCATTTTGCATGCAAGGAAATTCAAGATGTATCCATGAAGTTGATGATATAATCATAATCACTAAAATATCGGCAGAATTACCATTAAACATAACATTTTAGCTTTTTTCAATGAAGTTTCCATGCGGAAGCTTGATCGTGAAGAAATTCCTTTTAGCTTCTTCCCTTGTTAAATCCAACTACCGCTTAGTCGGATACTTGATTTTTAGCCTTTGTCATCTGATTCTCCATACCAAGATAATGTTTATTTGCTCTTGCCACCTGATTTGTATGATATGACCCGTATCGTGACGGCACCGGCTTTGAGTTGTTTTGGTGATGGTTGCATATTTTACTTTATTTTTGCAAGATTATCGTAAGCTGGGTATGGGAAATTTGGGGGAACGATATCATGATCTTTCTCATCCTTGCTCTGAAGCTTTGATCCGAGTTATGAACATCAAGCGATCTCAAACTTACTTTCAAGTTTTAATCTGAGTTATCAACATCAAACAAATTCATATTTCCTGTTAAACGGTAGTTAGGATGTTCAGATAAGGGTGTACATTCATGGTACAACAATTAAATATGGGATTGGAAGTTTGTCTCCCATATTAGTTTTACTTAGGAATCTTACATGGGTCTTACCACCCTCCTATATTAACTTACACATGTTTTTCATAGTTAATTTTTTTTTATAAATGTAATATACTGTTTTCCCCTATACGTAGCTAACTTTACAATAAACACCACATATATTGTGAAATAAGATCGGTTGTTCCCTATATTGTGAGATAAGATAATTATATTAAAAATTCAGAGAACTAAATTGGCATGGTATGCATCACACAAGCTATGCCAAGTTAATAACTTGATTAGGGATAGTCTCGACATTGTATTTCAAAGCGACAATTTCTTCTTGTACTTAAACCGCAAGCCTACGTCTCTGAAAGGAAAAGTGGGTTGTAACAGTACCGGTAGTTAGTACGACCATGGACTTCACAATGCCAACAATTAGTAGAGGCACACTTCGCCCATTCCAGCCTGCAGTAATAAGATGATTAAGAAAAGGAAACCAAAACAAAAATGAGAAAGTTCGGAACAACACAACGATTGCCTCTGCGGCAACAACTTCGGTTTCATAAACCACACCCAGATATAAATGTATTCTGTTTGGGACATACATCGACAACACAACACACTGGAGCTAATTAAGAAAAAGGAAATACGCATGTGTTTCCGTTGAATGATAAAGATTGGACCAGACTAAACATTTTAAATGTCAGGCTTGCAGCTAGAGATACTTGGGATTATTCTTATTTCTATCTCTTTAAACATAACAATCTAAAAGAAATCTTTTGACGTTCCTCCACGACCATCAAAGATTTTAGAGAAATGCTAGGTGGTTTCGGGGTATATATAGTGTAGTATGATAAGAGAAGAAAGCAATACGGAGATTGCAGGTGATGAAAAGGGAAGAAAAGGATGAGAAAATAGAAGAACAACAGGGTTTAGAGATGAGAATGATAAAAAGCTCTGAAAAGAGTTGTTTTGAATAATCTTAATTAATAATAACGTATTCTTACAAGAACTTAATAAGCATGTTTATATAGGTATGATAAGAACCTAAAAATAGTAAAACTCTAAAAGAAGAAAAATAAGGAAACTTTGAAAGAAGAAGTTCTAGACTTGTAACACAAGTAAACCAAAGTAAAAGCAAAGAATCAACTGTGACAGTTGATACATCGCAAAGGGATCAACTGTGAAAGTTGATGCGGCATAAAGGGATCAACTGTTATTGTTGATACGGAACAATTGGATCAACAGGGACAATTGATACATTGAAAATAGGTAGATGTCCTACATCAGTCCCCCCTTTCTTGAGAAAAACTCGTCTCTGAGTTGCTTAAGACAAATAATAGGTCATTATCACTATGAAAGGTGAAAATCTCTTGAACATTGAACACATTAGAAATGTTCCATTCCTTGGGTAGATCAATGACATATGCATTGTCATTGATTTTCTTCATGATTTTTAAAGGGCCGTACTTCTTCATCTTAGTCTTGTTATAGGTACCAATTGGAAATATTTCCTTACGTATATGAATCATAACTAGCTCTCCCTCTTGAAAAGTTTTAAATCTTCTATGCTTATCTGCAGCGTCTTTGTATTTAGCATTAGACTCCTCAAGTTTTGTTTTGACCTCATGATGTAGTTGAGAAGCTTGCTCCAACAGATTATCAGCTTTGACATTGGATTTATGTAACTTAGGAAGTACAACCAAGTCTAATACATGATAAGGAACCTTTAAATAAACAATTTCAAAAGGAGTTTTACCTGTAGATCTGTTTATTGAAGTGTTGAATGCAAACTCCATGTAAGGCAGCAAAATATCCCACTGTTTGTCGTTATCAATGCTTTTAGCTCGAATCAAATTGCCCAAAGAACGATTGACAACTTCAGTCTGCCCATTTGTTTGTGGATGTGAAGTAATGATTAATTGCAAACTAGTTCCCAAACGCATCCATAATGTCTTCCAAAAATAGCTTGGAAATTTTGTATCTCTATCATAAGTGATAGACTTAGGAATGCCATGCAATCGAACTATCTCTCTGAAAAATAAAGATGCAACATTTGAAGAATCCGTAGACTTTTTGCAGGCTATAAAATGAGCCATCTTGGAGTATCTATCCACAACAACCATCACTGAATCATTAACTCTAGTTGTTCTAGGTAAACCAAGAATGAAGTCCATGCTAATGTTCACCCATGGAGCTTCTGGAATTGGTAAAGAAGTGTAAAGTCCAGTATTTTGAACAGTACCCTTAGCTTGCTGGAAAACCATGCATTTCATAACGTATTTTTGTACATCACACTTAAGTGAAGGCCAATAATAACGTTCCCCTACAAGTGCAATAGTTTTATCTCTGCCAAAATGGCCACCAAGTCCACTTCCATGCAGTTCACGTATTGAATGAAGACGTAAAGAACCATTAGGAATGCAAAGACGATTACCTTTAAATAAAAAGCCATCTTGAATAAGAAAATCATCAACTCCATGAGCCAAAGAACTGCATTGTTACCAAAGTGACTTGAAGTCACCATCCTCGGCATAAACCTCTTTGATATAATCAAAAGCAAAACTCTCATTTCGAATGGTTGCTAAAAGATGTCGTTGTCTACTCAGAGCATCTGCAACTTGATTAAGCTTTCCACTTTTATGTTTGACAGAAAAAGTGTATTTATTAATTGTGGATAACCACCTATCATGCATACGGTTAACCTTAAATGAAGTATGGAGATATTTCAAAGCATGATTATCAGTATTAATCACAAATTCTTGATGAACCAAATAAGTATGCCACTGTTTAAGAGCTTGTACAAGAGCAAGCAATTCCAATTCATATGTACACCACTTTTTTTGAGTATCATAATTCTTTTCACTATGTTAAGCAACTGGATGTCCTTCCTGAGACAAAGCTGCTCCAATTCCAATAATAGAAGCATCACTATCAACTTGAAAAGGCTTGGAAAAGTCAGGCAGTGGAAGGATATGAGCTAAACATAGTTTTTCTTTAAGATCATTGAAACTTTTATCAGCTTCTTCATTCTATATGAACTTTTCCTTCTTCAAACAATCAGTAAGAGGTGCATCAATGGTGCTGAAATTTCTTACAAAACGCCTATAAAAAGAAGCCAATCCATGAAAACTTCTCACCTCTTTGATAGAAGTAGGAATAGTCCAACTCATAGTAGCTTGAACTTTAGAAGGATCCACATGAATACCCTTGGAAGAGATAACATATCCGAAGAAGGTAACTTCAGATGACATAAATGTGCATTTCTTCAAGTTCACAAACAAAGAATTGTCGTATAAAACTTTGAATACCTGAGAAAGATGATTGATATGCTCTTTTGCACTTTTGCTGAAAATTAATATGTCATCAAAGTATACAATGAAAAACTTACTCAGAAAAGGTTGCAAAACTTGATTCATGAGCCTCATAAAGGTGCTAGGAGCATTAGACAGGCCAAAAGGCATAACTATCCATTCATATAACCCCTCTCTTGTTTTGAAAGCATTTTTCCATTCATCTCCTACTCTGATTCTAATCTGATGATAACCACTGCGAAGATCAAGTTTAGTAAAAATGATAGACCCTGCTAAAAGATCAACCATATCCTCAGGAATAGGAAACCTATAAGGAATGGTGATACGGTTCAAAAAACTGCAATCTATACACATTCTCCATCCATTACCTTTTTAGGCACCAGAAAAGCAGGACATGCACAAGGACTATTACTAGGTATAATTAATCCCTTATTTAATAAATCATTAACCCGACCCTGTAATATTTCATGTTCAGTTGGACTCAGTCGATAATGAGCTTGATTAGGTAAAACAGCTCCAGGTATAAAATCAATGCAATGCTGAACATCTCTAAAAGGTGGTAAACTCACAGGTAATTTTTCAGGAAATAGTGCTTTAAATTTTGATAATAAAGGTTGTACCTGAGTAGGATTTGTTACCATAGGTTTGGTGTCTTCATGAGAACTCAAAGTGTGAGATGAGCGTAAAGAGCGAGAGATAGTAGCCACTAATGCAGTAGTCTTGCAATCACTACGTTCTTGAATCACTGAAGAAGACTTGGAAGGAAATAGAGGCACTCTTTTACCATTTTTGTAAAAAGTTATAAGTATTCCAAAAACAGTTATGAACTGCTCTAACATCATACTGCCATGGTTTTCCAAGTAGGAGATGTGTTGCATTCATATCGATAACAACAAATAGCACAAATTCTTCATATCCAACAAAAGAAAACTTAATAACACACTGATGAGTAATTCTATGTGTAGATGAACTATTCACCCAACCTACAGAATAAGGAGTAGGATGTGGTGTAGTTGGTAAACCCATTTTCTTGACAACAACAGATGCAATGTAATTGTCGACGCTGCCACTGTCAATGATCATATCACAGACTTTGCCACCTATAAAGAACTTGGTTTTGAAAATATTATGTATTTGAGAATAACATGGTTCAGTAAGCATGAGTGGTCGAATCATTGCAACAAAGTGTTCACCATAAGACTCATGTAAATCAATATTTTCATCTTTTTCACCTTCATCATCATCAAAAATTTCAATATCCTTTGAATCAGTCTGTACTTGATTATCTCCAATGAAACCATTAAAGCGCTTACAGTCAGCTGAAGAATTACCAGGTTGATTGCATTTATCTCCATGATATTTCGAATAAACATTAGTTGGCTTGTTTGGAGGTGGAAACTGATTTTGCACCATATTAGAAAATCTGACGCTTGCTGACTTAGGTTGATGTTGCTGAATGGATTAAGGCTCAATAGGAGATGGTAATATAGGTGAAGTATGTGTGGTAAAAGTCGGCTGAGCAAAATAAAAACTCATTGGTTGTTGCACTTCTGTCATGTGGATCAACAAAGACAGTTGATCCTTGTGAATATGGATCAGCAACAATTGTTGATCCCTTTTCACCCTGGTAACTATAAGAATAGTTATATGGTTTGGCAGGTTTATAGTAATGCTGATAACGATATTGGAGAGGAGTTGCTTGTTTGGAAGTACTAAGGACACGCCTTTCCACCTTTATAGTTTGTTGTATAGCTTCAACCATTGTGAAAACTGATTGAACCATTCCCTATTGAATTAGAATATTCAAATCTTCAATAAATCTTGCTACCAATTGTTCTTCCGACTCCTTCATCTGATTACGAGTGTTGAGGGGTGAATTTAGGTTTGAGGTTCTACCCGTCCTAGCTAGCCAAATGACCTCACTTTTCTAAGAATAGTAAGAGAGAGTTGCCTTTCCATTGTATCTTGTCCTTATTTATATAGACTTTCCAAAAGCCCTTTCCTTTTATGACATCATGACATGTGTCCTAAACTTCTTTAATTACTACTAATGCCATTCATTCTCTAATAAAACCTCCTTCTTTCCCATTAATTCCTCCCTTGTCCTTTCCATCTAATGGATACTTTCTTAGTGGACTTGGGATTTAGTCCCCAAGTCCCCATGTCTCATATTGGGTTTGCCTCCCTTTTAGGGGAACACTAGCCTGGATAAGGGGTAATATTTTTCATGTATCAACATTAATCCCCTGACTATTGGGTCAATTGTTATATGACTCGATAGTCAAATCATTCTGCGTTCTCGGTCACCATGCATCGTAAGCAGTAAGACGGTTACTGTCATTTATGATGACACTTCCTCTATATAAAGGTACCATTCCTTCTATCCGATCATCCGTTTGAAGCACCTTGTTTTCCATTTTTGCCTCTTCCCGTCGGATATTTTACTTAGATGGCTCATTCCCTTCATGTGTACGTTTTGACCTTAGCGCCTATCCCTACATTGGTATTAATGTTCAAAGAGGCGGAACTTGAGCGCTTGTTGTTAGTGAAGGACGAAGTGGAGGCGCTTCGCGAACACATACTAGCAAACAGGGACTCCATGCGTGCCCATTTCGCATATCGTCATGAAGTGCATCAGACGGCTCAGAGGGTCGGACATATGACATATTCCATTCAAAACGCTTTAGATGACGCCGTCACATCTCGATATGCTGCTAATTCGCTTCTCATGGAGTCCTCACTAATGACAGCGACTATAGATCATGCAGTGGCTGATTGTCGTTCGTGTGTCTCTAATCAAGTAACTCCGCGACTTTCTGGGTACACTCTGTCCCTAAAAGCTGTCTCAGCTGTCGTAAACCTGCTCTATCCCAAAGATGATACCGCACGTCTACTAGCGTTAAGAGCAGAGGTGGAGGTACTGCGGGTTCTCAGGAAAACTCGCTTAGACAAAGCTCGTAAAGAGTGTGATGAACATGAAGGCACTCTTGCACTTGCTCGTAAAGAGGCAAGGGCAAAGTTATGCGGGACATCCGCAAGTTGATAAGCGAGGCTAACCAGGAACTATCTCAAGCCGTCATTCAGTGTGACGAGGGGCATTTAAGGGTGGAAGCCGTGGATGTGGACATTGCCCGTTGTCGCGGGATAATAGTCGGTTAATGTTGCGTGTCGTTTTGTGGCGACTTGTTTTGCTAGATTTTTCCTTCGTACATTTGTTTTGGGATTTCGTCTCTTGTGGACTTCTTTTCGATATTAGTACTATTTATTGCTTGTCCCTATGTTGCTTTTCCTTGTTGCTACTTTCCCTTTCTTATGTTCGGGTATTTCCCTGCTGGTCTTTGATCTTTGAGTCCCCATGGCTCATTTCAAGTTTGCCTTCCCTCTAGGAGGTACCCCAGTGCTTCTTGGGAAGGCATCGTCTCCTGTATTTCATTTTCAATGTGAATTGACACGTATATCCACGTGTAAAGGAATGAGGGTATGGATGATAACTGCATAGTGAGTCATGCCGTTTACCTTTATATACAGTTCTTCTCCCTGGTATGCTTACTAGTTTAATTTCATTCTCCTTCTTTTGGTCAATCGTATTGCCTGCATGGCCAACTCTCTTCATGGATATGTGTTATCCTTGGCGCCTGTTCCCATGTTGGTTTCGGAGAGGTTTGGATGTTGTGAATTGAAGTGCCTTCTGCTTGTGAAGCCTGAAATTGAGGAGCTTCGAAATCAGAGGAAGGTAAATAGAGATGCCAAGCGCGAGAAATTCAGGTTACAACATGAGGCGTACCAGGCTACTCGGCAAGTTGAACCGTCAGGTCGCGTGCCATTAGAGATCTAGCGAGCGCTGGACGAGGCTACTACCGCTCGTGACGCGGCCAATCAATTATTCGCGGATTCTGTGATGCTGATGGCTACTATAGATCGCGCCATTTCCGATTGCCATCTCTGGATTTCCGATCAGATAGTCTTACCGCTTCTTGGGAATACACTGACCTTGGTGGCTGCGTCTACGCTTGTACCTTACCCCTATCTTGAGGATGAGTTGATGCGCGTATTAGTCTTAAAAGAAGAAGCGGGTTTGTTGTGGACGCTCCGGTTAATTCGCCAAGATAAAGCTCGTAAAGAGTACGATGATCATGAGGACACTCTTTCGCTTGCTCGTGAATCCGGGGCTGAGGGTGAAGTTATTCAATACATCCATCATTTAGTGCATGAAGCTTATCAGGATCTTCGCTTGGCTACTGCCCAGTGTGATGATAGGCGTTTGATGGTGGAAGATTTGGATGCGGATATTGCTCGTTGTCGGGAGTTAATGGCTTATTAGGTTGCATGTCCCTCTACAGGGTTTTATTTTCATCTTGACGCTTGATTTCCCTTTTATATTTGTTCTGAATCAATATGAATAGTTTTTTCTTTTTAAGTTGGAGTTTTGTTTTCTTCCCTTTCTCTTTTCTTGTCTTTTTTTTTTTTGTGTGCTCACTTCCTCCCTC